>NC_091823.1:47055858-47335858 GCF_038994185.2 Dermacentor albipictus | reverse complement strand
GTGAGGTTGCGCATAAAGTCCAAGGGCGACAAAATCGTCGTCGCGCGCCGTGTGCTGCATGTGCGAGTGAAAGCTTGCGAGGGTGAGCCGGCGAACGCGGTTCAATCTCGCGTGCGCGATCGAGGAACGCGGGCCGGAAGGCTGCCCTCTCCTGTCGCGCACGAGGCACGGGAGTTTAGAGAGAGAGGAGGGGCGTTCTTCTCCGTCGACTGCTAGGGTGCCTCGACGTCCCCCTCGCCCACCGCTCCGTACAGGGTGAAGACAACTGCGGCGTCTATATGGCGTTGGGCCTTTGGTTGGGCGCGCGATTGGTGGACGCCGTAGTAGAAGCATTTGCCTGATGTCGTACGGACGCGTTGCCGGCGCTCGTGTGTCTTAAAATGGCTCTGGCTTAGCTAAGGTTAAGCCCAGGATGCGAAGCACACTAGCATTTATTTTAGTTGTTGAACCACTGTTTAGCCTGGTGAACTGCTGTTGCTTGGCTATATTTGGTTCGGCTAGACGAGGAAACAACTCATGCAGGCGAGCGCACGAGCTGAGACCCGGCTATGTAGCTACGCGGCCGCAAGCGAGCGCACGAGTTGAGCCTCCGCTTTTGCAGCTGTTATGACGTCATATGGTAGCTACGCGGCTGCGCGCGACGCAGCAAGGAAGAGCGTGGTTGTGCGGCTGGTATGCTTCGCATAAAAAGCGATCTGCGAGGTGGCCAAAGTGCGCGTCCGCGTGTACATCATCTTCAAAGCGATTTGCGATAGTTCAGCACAATGCGTTGGCGGGCTAGTCAGTGCGAATCCGTAATTACATTGTTTAGCGCACAATAACGGACACAAGAAAGAAGACAGCGCAAGGCGCTCGTCCTGCCGTCTTTCTTGTGTCCGTTGTTTTGCGCTAAACAAATTAATTACCGATCTCCGATGTTTGCAGAGTGCGCGTAGTGCCGGTAGCTTCGCATGCGCTGTGCTTTCGACGTTTCGTTCGCGTTGAAGCGAGAGATGCACGAAGGTCAATATCGCTTGCTGTTGCCGCGATTCTTCACTCCAGCATTTGACAGCGAGTTTACGCACTCATCGAGCGAGATGTGTTCACGTTTACTGCGCGCGCGTGACACCGTGCTTGTCAATTTAGTTAAAACACGTTTGCGGGCTAGTTAGTTTGAATTTATGATATAATGTGTAAGTGCGACTGAACAAGGACGTAGAAAGAAGCAGACGCACAAAGACAGCGCCGTCTCTGTATGTCTGTTTCTTCGAACGTCTTCGTTCAGTCACGCTTACACATTCTATCACTGGTAATTTAGTTAGTAAGCCAATGTTTACAAGTTTATACGGCCACTAAAACTACTATCCTTTCTTCGCACAGCTATCAACTAATTTGCTATCGCAATCGGTGCTTGGCCTTTCGGGCGGAACAGCGATCGACATTTCTTCCCCTTTTTATTCTTTCTTCTTTCTCATTTCTTTTACTGCCGCTGAAACGGGACGAGGGGGTGCTGCAACAAATGGCTGTTCATGCACACGACGATATTTTTTTTTGCGTACATCTTCTCGGGTCGCATTTTTTAACCGCCAATTCAATTTTCGACTACTTTCGCTCTCCGCCCGTTGTTCGGACGCCTCCGCCCCATCGTTATCGCTAGGACTTGCCAATAATCGCGATGCATGATAAGCCAAAAACGATATAAAATGAAACTGAATTCAATTAGGAGTTCCACGCCCCGAAGCTACGCAGCCGGTTATAAGGTAAGCCGCAGTGGATGGCTCTGGATTAATCTTGATCAGCCGACATTCTTTAATGTGCGCACAAAGCACGATACACGAACGTTGTTGAATTCCGCTCCCATCGGAATGATCCAAGCCGAGACGTTCGTACTAAGCACCACAACACCAAGACAAAGACAAAGCAGTTAAAGTGGAATCTCCCAAAATAAAGGCCCTAGTCAGTGCCTCAAGGAAGCGTATATTGGCCAAAAGGAGACTTTGCTGAAAGACACGCTGAGTAACAGTTAACGCGTCTCTCATTATGCCTAGATCACTATATAGAAATTCATGACGTAGAAGACAAAAGAACAGACGAAGACACTTCGAATTTTGGCGTTAGAGCGCGTCCCTACTCGCGCTCTATCGTTCAACCTCGTGCAAGATTAACTACTCAACTCAGTCAGACTACTAAGTATTATCTCGGTACCTAAGCGAGCTCTTTCCGGCGGTCCTTTTGGTTACAACCACCATGAGACATTCCCAGTTCTCCCACCGCGACTACCATTTCATGCAGTATTTCGGTGCAACGCAACCTGTGTCTTATCTCCTCAGTAGGTAGGAAAAAGCGGCGCTTTCTTGTATCTTGCTTTCTTCCAATTCACCCAGTTTATTTTAAACATGTTATGACGAAACGAACACGACATTACACTGCGCCAGAGTCACACAGTTTCTACTCCCAGGGCGGACCATACTTTCCCTCGCCGAAATCCAACTTCCAGCATGCTCCCTAAGGGAGCGATAAGATGAGGCGGCTCCCAAAAAAACGAGAATAATGTACACTCGCGCACACTTGGGCTAGTTAAAACTTTAAGAAGCCGTCACCGGGCATTTGTCGCTGGCGAAACGGCATGGAAAGTTACTGTGAAATCTTGCCAGCAGCGTGGAGAAACAAAAAAGACGAAACTCGGAACCAGTAAGTCCCAAGTCGTCAGGAGCAATTGAGTCGTTCTCTTTTATAGCCGCGCTGCGGCACTTCTATCGCCACCAGTGGGACCATACGGCGAGCCGGCAACGAAGTCGTTAGATAGATACTGAAACAGAAAGATCGAGACAGAAAAGAGAAGGAAACTTGGCCGGGCATGAGGAGGTTTGCCCGCAAAGTAAAACGAAAATGCGGAAGTGGCTGAATGTTGCGTCTTTCGCGTTCGCACGACCACTGTTCCGCTAAGCTGCGCCGAGTTCGAGAAACTAGGGGAAAAAATGAGATGATGAAAAAGACGAAGAGCCGTACCACAAAAAAAGATGTCCACATGCAAATGCCTCTGTGCTACGCGCCGTTTCGGACGGTGGTGCTCGCTCTCGCCCGAAAGAAGCCTCTCGGTCATAACGGTGATTCCCGTAGCTGCTTTTTCGGAGCGCGGGATTCCGTATTCCAACCAGTTCGGGCATGCGAAACGATGCCCGCATGCATCTTGCGAATGACAGCCGAACGAGCCCGTTTGCTCTTCGGCGGTTTTGTAATGCGTTGCTGCCGTAGTGGGTGCCCCAAGGAACTTCGGGTCGCGCGTGCTATCAGTCGGCCACACCTGGAAAGAACGCGCTTGTTCAAGTTGGTACAACGCGCGGGCCATGTGTCACGTGCACGCCTCTGTCACGAGGCTTATTCGCAAAATTGTTATTAGCTGCAGAGGAAAGGCGCAGAAAATTTTTCGGGCGTCTGTTGCGGCTCATTGCGGAGTCTCTCCATTGCCTCTCTTGCAAGCGTATTCCTCTGCTTTTGTTTGTTCCTTTATCTTCTCCTTCTCCCTCTTTTTACCTTTTTTCTCCGCAAACGGGTGGGTGTGGTGTCACCTTTACGAGATATTTGCTAGCCCGATTTTCTTTCTCGTCTTATATATATATATATATATATATATATATATATATATATATATATATATATATATATATATATATATATATATATATATATATATATATATATATATGCAGTACTGCCTGTGATTTTTGTGGGCTACACCTAAACCTTCTCACAGTCTGCGTTTGTAAGCAAGAAAATGGTCTATAAAAAATAAAGAAAGCAGTATTTATAGTTTGAGATCTACAAGGAATCCTGGAGAATGGTTTTTACTGTGAAAATGTTAAAGGCATACTAAACGAAAATATTATGTCGAGCTAGATTGAAAGATTAAGCTTCTGTAGTAACGAACTCGTCATTCGTAGCGAGAACACATCTTTTAAAAGCGAACAAATGACGAAAATGGAAAATGGGAGTGGCGTCACCTGTTGCTGACTACATTACCTCTAAGGCTACGACGTCACCAACTGGCTGATTCACGAAGATCTAAAATCAACAATGGGGCTGACAGATGGAGTAGCATACGGTGGTATTAAAGCACACCATAGTGTCTTAGAAAGGCTGGCCAACGTTTCACTAGAGAGACCTATCTTCGTCAAAGGCATTTGCTTTTGACGAAGATAGGTCCTCCTATCTGAACGTTGGCCAGCCTTTCTGAGTCACCTTATCCCTGTTTATAACCTTTATACCACAGTGATTCACGGAGAGTGACTCAGAGCGAGGTCACGTGTAAATTACGTCAACTTGTCCGCCTGGGCGCGCGTGGCTCGAATTGAGGAGCACCAGCAGTGCTTTCGGCGGCAATTTTTTATGTAAAGAAATTGATATAAATTGGCACACAAAAATGTCTTAATACCTTCGTCGTCATGACATCCTCGTTATGGTGTAGACGTCCTTCCGTGGTCGTCATTCTGTCGTCATCTCATAGTCGTCGCGACGTCCTCTGCACGCCGTTATCCTGTCTTCTTAACTCTGTTCTCATTCCATTGTGGTTATTCCATCGTCGCCAATTCATCATCATCACGCCATCGTATTGTCGTCACACACCATCGTGATATACGCAATAGAACATGTCGGCAGCTTTACACCACGTTGCTATGGCTTAGACAATCGTCGCCCGATGGTTTCCGACGATGTTACAGCGAAGCTTTCTTTACCTCTGCATCCACTTTGAATGGGTTGTAATTGCTGCGTTACACGATGGGTCAGCAACGAAGATAGTGAAAGCCGTGGCGGCCCGAAGTGGCCAGTGACGTGAGCGCACACGGGAGCTTAATCACACACACGCAAAAAAAATGGCTGTGGCTTAGGTAAGGTTAAGCCCAGGATGCGAAGCATACTAGCCTTTATTTTAGTTGTTGAACCACTGTTTAGCCTGGCGAACTGCTGTTGCTTCGCTACATTTGGTTCGGCTA
Organism: Dermacentor albipictus; assembly: GCF_038994185.2. NCBI lineage: Eukaryota > Metazoa > Arthropoda > Arachnida > Ixodida > Ixodidae > Dermacentor > Dermacentor albipictus. The sequence continues at coordinate 47,330,888 of NC_091823.1, read as the reverse complement.
GACGAAGAAACAACTCATGCGTTACTCTGCTTCGCCTTCAAAAGTGGAACGCGACAGCGTTCCCGTCGACCCGCCAAGGGGTGTAAGACAATGAGCTACGGCGCAGCGACTACGCGCCCCGCATTGGACGCGGTGAGCGTCGAGCAACGCAGCGTTCGGCGCGGCAACGAAATGTGCGCCTGAGCAAGCGACGCACGCCTGAGCCTTAGAAACAGCTCGTTTCTAAGGCAACACCGCATTCACTAGAGGCGCTTTTGTACCGCTTTGAAGCATCGTACTCGTGGCTCAGTGGTAGCGTCTCCGTCTCAAACTCCGGAGACCCTGGTTCGATTCCCACCCAGCCCATCTTGCAAGAGTTGAGCCAAAGCCACTTCTCCTCTGTCGTGACGTCACGGTGTCACGTGGTATTGAAGGCGACACCGCCGCGCCTGAGGAGCTGGGTTGAGCTCTCGTAATATGCTTCGCATAAAAGTGAAGCCGAAGCGTATACTGTGCGGGGGGATAGAGAGGCTCGGAAAAAGCATCTAACGGAGCCGGAGCGTCTTTTATACGCAGCGAAGCCTGGTTCATAACGCGAGCGATGGCTTACTCATAAACGCAAAGTGGAGCAGCTTAGACAGGCGGCAATGAGTGTCGAAGAGCGCAGTGATCATGTTGGCCAGAAACGCGAAACGGAGCAGCGTCGATAAACAGCGAATGGCTTGGGACTGGAGTGTGTCACTGATAGGCAGCGATGAGACAGCAGCGTAATCGCAACGTATCGTTTAGACGCGCATAACAGTGCTTAGAGAAACATTTGATGTGGGACGAGTTCGGTTAGGTGTGTAGCCGTGTGCACATGCACACTATACGCTCGCAAATTGACTCTGGTTTCCGTCAGACATGTATACGGTGTTGGCGCGCCGCAGGTTTACGATGAGCGAGGTATTTCCCAGTAAAGATACGCTTCCTACGTGGTCGTGTGCCCTATACTTGATAATGGTCTCCAAGCAGGAACTGCGTTTTTCGTAAACATCAAGAAGAGCTTCGCTCGAACCAATTCCCACAGAGCGTACGGATCCACATAATTTTTTTTCCTTCTTTGTTACATCCTGAAGGCATCGCTGTGTCGCATCTGTCAAGGAATTGCAGGATTCCAACGCTATCCTGGAAAACACACATCCCTTACTGCGGGGATGGGGGGCCAGCGAATACTCTCGTTAGCCGAAGGCGTACTTCAGCTAACGATCACGGGAACACAAATACGAAATGATAAATGCGGTGTTCTGCGGCGCAAAGGCCAAGTATGGCCAAAGAGCGCCAGGCCAGCGTTTAAAAAAAACGCCAAGAAACCAGGGGTAGGGGGATCAGGGAACAGAGCACGTTGAGCACTAAAAATATCCGCCGAAAAAAAATAACAGTCATGCGTTTCGGTATTCATAGTACAAACCACCCTCCCAGTGAAGGCAGCACTGGAGCAAGGAAACTACTACGTCTGAAATGTGTTATAACTTCTATAGCGCAGGCACGCCTGTATCTTTTTGCGTAAGCAAATGAAAGAATATATGTATACATATCTTGTTTTGTGATGTTTACTTTTCCTACTTTCTAAAATCCGTTCTCCCACATGCAGCAATCGCCGGACATTTATGTCTCTATGGTTTCGCAAACCTTCGCCCAACGGCGTTTCTATCGGTTGGTTTGGTTTCAAGACGGGGAGATGTTTGGTCCCGTATCCCCGCATCCCCGCTCCCGCATCCCAGGCCATTATACCTGCTTCAGCAAACAATAAACCCACTGCTTTGTGAACAAGCAGAAGGAGACGTCGCCGACGCACGGGTTGTGTTTCTTCTGACCCTATACGTTTCATTCCATTCTGTATCTCTCTCTTCACCTCCTTCTTTCTTCACGTTTTCTTTATTTTTTTTCTTTGCTGTCGGATACCTCACTCGTACGTTGCTTGTGTACGCACCTTTGTGGGCGGCCTTCCTTTGGAAATCGATACGTTCTCTCCGCCATCTCTAAGTGTGCGTAGCATGTGCACTTTGCACGTGTGTTTGTTAGCCCGGTGTTTCTCTATCGGGCTCGGCACTCACAATATCGGCCTCGTCGTTCCTATTCCATTCCGGCTTAGGCACCTGGGCGTGTTTACCTCAACTGTTGAATGCTGCACCTCTTTCTTTTCCGTTTTCTCTATTTGTTGCCACCATTGACAACCTACGTCAACTCGTGGATCGTATTCCTAAACACTGAAACTTACGAAGAAAAAAAAAGCACCAAATCGAAGCAGTTCTGCACTTTCAATTTGCGACTGGGTAGGTTTCAGAATATATATATTTATATACAGGGGAAAATTGAACCTGCAAATGTCGGCGTAGAAAAACAAACCAAACGAAAACAAGAACGAAAAGGAGCACGATCAATATGCGAGAGCATGACGAAAAACGAGTTGTCGAAAAACTGATGAAGGGAAAACTTTAAAAAAAAGAAAAAAAAAGCAGGAAGACGCATTTCAATGTGAAAGAAAACGCGAAAGGCGACAGTAAGGTGTAGCTACATCTCGCTTTCCGCACCAGTTTCAATTCCCGCTTCAGACGGTGCTTTTTTTGGGCAGGGACAGTCGTGACGAACGTACACGTGCGACGGGCAGCTCAAGGACTTATCCTTCTTTCTTTAGGTCTACGCCTACTCGTACCACTTCCCTGAGCCGCGTGCCATCATTTCTTGTTCCACATTGAACGAAAACTAAATGAAGAAACGGGTAACAATCAGCACAGAAGAGCTACAATACCCAGGCAACACGACTCTTCCCCCGGCACCTCTCGTCCTCACGGCGGTATTCAAAACAGATATATATATATATATATATATATATATATATATATATATATATATATATATATATATATATATATATATATATATATATATATATATATATATATATATATATATATATATATATATATATATATATATATATATATCACTTTTCCGAATACGTGTTACAGATATGCCTTGCGTCTTTGTCCATAGGAATTGAACGGCGTCGAGGACAAAAAGGAGTGATCACTATCTGATTAAAACGAAGATATACAAATGCACTGTCGCTCCAAGTGGTCTCGCTCAAGACGCTCTTTCACGGCCTGACCACGTAAATTTTCTCGTATTTGATCGTTTCTCAGTCGGTGGCGTCCGTCTGTGTATGCGTCTGCTGTTCGTTCAAGCGTCTTTACGCCTTCCTTATTTCTCTTTCTTTTTTTTTCGGTTCCTTCAGCGCGCTTATACTCAACGTTGGAGCCCTGCCGTGCCGCGGCGTGGAAATGGATCCTCGAGCGATGAACTCAAGAGACATTCAAGATTCACGCACACGCTAGCTTGTTTCGTAAGAAGAAAAAAAAGCTGGGGCCTCAGAGCTCTCGAAACGACTGGACGACGTCCAAGTAAACAAAACAAACAAACGAACAAACAAAACAAACAAACACATAAACTTAAACCGAAGAGAAAGGCTTAGGCGTGTTTCGCTACTTTCCACGTCCCATTGATCAGTCGTAAAAGAACGCAGGCTGCGGCGCTCGTTCGAAGAGAAGAGAATCATAAACAAAGCGTGGCGGACTCAACTTTTGCTGCAGGGCCGATTACATCGTGAATAAATAATCCGGTCAAAGCGTAAGGCGAGGCAAACAGGCGCAGTTTGTGTTTTCCGTCTGGTGGCTGGACCGCGCGCGCAAACCGTTGCGGCACGAATGATGGACGCCGCCATGTCTTGAGGGTGCTACCCTCTTCTTTCTCTTTTATTTTTTTCGACAGCAATTACGAGTGTATTGACACTTCGGGCGAACTTAAGCCGTCGCCGTCGGCATTCCCGCGAGGTTTCGCACGTGCTTAGGAATATGTACGCTACATGTGTTTGCATGTCATATATGCAAGTTAGATGCGATACCATTCAGCCGCCAACGTTGCTGAAACCAGGTCTTAAGTTCTTGACCGAATTATTGTTGATATTTTTTTTCTTAATGGCAGCCCGCAAGCACATGTGAATAAAGTTAACATTCATAGGCCATGGCCTTCATCCTAAACCTTCTCAGAATTAGAAATATTTAAAATGCAAAAGATTACGAGTGCTGAATAATCGATATAATCTTACTCGCGCTGCTCTTTACGGGCAGCGCAGTGGCGCCTCTACGATGCCATTACAGGCGCTCCATGATTACATATCGTGTAAGAGTGCCAGAAACTTTGACGCATCCGCGTTTGTCGCGTTCAAGTTAGTCGAAGGTGCGTTTAGTTAGAATACCATCCGAGGAGTTCAAGCGCAACACTAAACGTTGCTGTGGCTGTCAGTGCTTCGCGCTTCGAGCCAAATTGCCATCTCTCTCTCTCTCTCTCTCTCTCTCTCTCTCTCTCTCTCTCTCTCTCTCTCTCTCTCTCTTCATTCGAACCTTTCTTACTTGTTCTATGGTTGGAGCATCACTTAAGGAGTCGCTGTGTTTACACATGCCTCCATAGTTGCGTGCACTACGGTGGGAGCTACAGTCTGTCTTTTGCCAGTAACCAAGATACTAGGAAAACAGGCCGCGAAAGAAAGAGCGTTCGTACCGAGCGTTTAACATTGCCTGCTACCCACGGGTGTGGCATGCTGACTACGGCGTGCTCTGCTATTCAGCGCTAACTTCACTTGACTCCGGTGGGGACCGCGGCAGCCGCTTGCTAATGGGCGTGGAATGCAAACGTGCTCGTACGCTCATGCCATTTGTCCCACATGACTCGTAGTAAAATTTAGAAATGTACAAGTGCCGCGTAGCTGTACAGAACCGAGGTATATTGTTCGCCGTCTTTCGGAGCAAGTCGTACTATGTCTAGTACTCCTAATTATATAATTTGTCATTAATAATTATTAAACTTATCGAATGTTATATTCAGAGCAATAGTGTCAATGAGAAAATTGTGGACAAGCCTGAAAAATTCCCGATCCGGCTTTCTGTTGCTGAATACGTGCTACGTAAACGTTTTTTTTTTTGTGTTTTTTGTTTTCCCCGAGCCTGAAAGAAGACCCCCCGTGAAACGCTGAAAAAAATTCTAACGTTCGGCCATTGATAAAGTAGCACTAGCATTTAATTCAGCCCAGCTGCGCGTAACTGGAGAGGCGGGCTGCAAGCACGGGCCATCACTTTCTAAGGTCAAAAACGTGTTTCCTTCTCGGACGACAACAAATATTCGCAGACACATATACGAATTCGCCACGCCTTTATAATGAACCATGGCTCACAAATGAACCACGTATTCACAAAAACCTCTTACGGTAGAATTGACCGTTAGAGTAAATTCCAGCCAATGGTGGCATTGGACATATGAATCAGCCGAGGTGGTCAGTCCATGGCAAAGAGCACTTACAAACGAAAAGCTTTCATAATTCTGCCTCATTTTTTTGGCCAGCCGCCTTGTTCACTACATGACTAGCCTGCGCCTTTCCTTTGAGCCGCTCTAGCCCATAATCTCTGCAGAGCTCTAAAGCAGTAAGCTAGAAAGCCGTTCACGATGAACAAGATCTTGGGACCATGGGCTCGCATATCGCAGCTACGGAAGTCCACAAAAGCACTGATGCGATTTTTGAAAGCTACCGGATTGAGTGACCGTCTGTGATCCAGACTGAGTGACCATCAGTGGACATAGAGCAGAAAAGCGCTACCACGACGGCGATATCCACAGTGAGACTTTCTCTTCTTCTCTTAATTTTGTCGTCTCCTTCTTTTCTTTCCCCTTACGTAGGGTAGCCAACCAGAATCAGTCCTGGTTAACTTCCCTGCCTTTCATTCATCATTCTCTCTCTCTCTCTCTCTCTCTATTTATCTATCTAGCCCAGAACAATATGGCGCCATGTTTAAAGATATGAAGTAACGGGGTAAATAGCCGTATAGTGCTCTAAAACAAAAACGCACCCGCTCTGGTTGGTCAGTGGCTATGTCGTACTGGCGTTGAGAACGAGGTCACACGTTCCACTTCCGGCCACGGCAGCAACATTTCGATTGAGGCAAAATTCAAGAACGCTCGTGTACTTTTAGGGGCCAGTTAAGGAAACTCGCGCGGTCGAAATTAACCAGAAGCCCTCCACTACGGCTTGCCTCATAGACCCCCCGTATGTCATTCACCATGAATCAATCAAAATAAACAAGTGCCAAGTGTTTTCTCACGATAACACACATCCAGGTTTTTTTTTTTTTTTGCAAGCAGTATGATTGCTGTAGTGAAAAATTAAATTATACCCTCAAGGGACTCGTATTTTTAAGTCTGTCCATGAGAAACGGTGCATGACTTGATTTGACATGGCCGTGGGTTAGCTGGCATCCAATTTTGCCTTTTCTTTTTATGTTTCTTTTTCTCGTGGCTTACGCTTTGCTTTAAGCCTGTGACAACTCCACGACGGCTACCCTGAGCTATTTCATTGAAACAGGTTTTCTGAATAGGCTTTAGGGCAATGCAGCCTTTTGCCGCTTCTATTAATGATTTTCTAACACCTTGTGGCTAGCGCATCATGGCCTAAGTTGATTTTACGCCATTAAACCCGACCTAACTAGCAAACCGTCTCCCTTGTCCCCAGATATTTGCCTCCACGGTTCCTGAGCAGCTTACGCGAAGACCAGGTAAACAGGCGACTGCGGCCCAGCGTTTGCAAAATGCCTGCAGTGCCTCCTCTCGGCCACTGTGTGCCCAAACCTGTTTCAAGAACGAAGACTGAAGAGCTCAGCTCACGCTGGGTTATGCGAAGAAACTACCACGCTGAGAAGGAAGATTGATCGCTCTTGCCTTGTGCCGCACGCCTCCAATCGGAGAGAGATGGGCCGAATGGAATCGTGGCCGAGCGCAAGAAGGCGTGATGGACGGCCCTGCGAGACAGACGTGGGCCTTGTACGCCGTTATTCTTCCTGCTTCTCACGTATGCGGACCTCTCAGCGTTCCTGTTTGTTTCAACAACGATACAGTAATCGGCTGGAGATTTACTGCAGGCGCTGGCCGTAAATAAATCCAGCAGACGTGCTTCATAGTTTATACCGTACCTGGTGTTAGCCTGAATAAAAAAAGTATGCGCATTAAGCTTTTGACAATGTAGTAATATTAGGACTCTAAGTTGGGCAGGTTGGTAACGATCCATCTTCAACAGCAGCAGCTAGAACAAGAAGGCGCAAAGAGAACACCGATCATACGCTGTCCTATTTCCTCCTCACTTTTTTTGTTGTTGTGATACGCGAAATCCAAGCTGACGTGTGCCAAGAAATTGTGGGTGTTTCATGCCCAAAACACTGGGAAGAGAAAAACACTGCAAGCACATTCATTTCTTTACCGCGAACCTGAAGCTAGGCGAAAAAAAGAAATTATTAAGGAATTGGCGCTGACAAACGCCGTCGGTCTTTCACCAGGCCCATCTTGGGAACAGTACCACAGCGTTCGTGAAGGAACGGTACCTGCGAAGTTGGTGCATTTCCACCATGGCGTGGTATTTTGTCGCTCGATTTCGCCCCTTTCGCACTGCGCTGCAAGGACTTGCAGCGCAATTTGCGGTTTCGCGAAGCCCAAATGCGCAAACATAGCATTAGCATTAGAGGTCATATCTCAGCAATTCCTACCCTACGAAGATGGTACTTGCAAACCGGACTTGTTTCACATTCCTGCTAGCGATGGACTGCGCTGCGAACAGCGCACGTCTCCTGCTGTGGCATGCAAGCTGTAACCTAGCTTCTTGGAGGTCTCACTCTCACACTGGAGCTCTTACTCAAAGAGAGAGACAGAGAGAGAGACAGACAGAAAAGAGAGAAAAAGAAAAAAACTTTTGAAACTAAATTCTTTCTTTGGCTCTTTCGTCCGTTTTCGTGGCGGTCGGCAGGCTGGTAGTCGATGATGGACGGAGTATCAGCATCGATACAATGGCTGCGACGCGAAGGGTGCCTGATTTCGCTCGACCGAACGCCAACTATTATAACTCACCAAGTAATATGAGTTCATAATAGTTATAATAGTTTATAATGCTGTCGTGCGAGTGCTTCGGGGCGCCATAAGTTTTGAATGCTGTGCTGGAGCAATCGAAACGGACAGCAATCTTTATTTTTCTACCGCCACCCTATCTCCCCTTGTGGCGGGTGGGAGAGAGGGTTCGGATGGCGGGAGAGGAGGGTGGCAGCCGCTGTACACGCCGACACTCGCGCGGTTACAGAGATAACACGCATATCACGAATTGGGCTTATGTGTATATAGCCGCCTATACTACCGCTACAGATGTACTGATTAACGGCTCCACTTTCTGGGGAATTATACACAATGAAGCAACGAACCTACCTAAACACGTCTTAAATCGCGCCATTTCTTTGATAAATCGAATAGCTTTCTAGAAGCAATCGGCTATTCTATTGTATTGACAATTTTCGTCGCTGGCTTCTGCGAAATGTTTTTTTCTTAGATCGGACGAGGAGGTTCAAGCTTCCCTTCAAGCTTTCCAAACGTAACAGAGTAACTGGCAACAAAGTAACTATTATTCGAAGCAGCTTATTTAAAGGAAATTGAAGAGTCACTGAACGCTGTAGAGCTACTTATCAGTTCAAACCTTCCTTGAAACTCCTAGTAATGTAAATATGAAATATTACTCAATGTTCTTATTTCGTTGCTGCTCATACTTTAGTATACTTTATCATATATTTCCTTACTTATCGCGATAATACATCCCTCTTTCTGAAAAAAAAAACGTTTTGCTTCTTGTTTTAATTTGTACATGTACTTAACATATCACTATTTTAATCGCCAGGTATACGAAGTAGCTGGATATGTGCTGGTTCCAAGGTCTCAGCTAAGAATCAGAAACTAACGGGAAGAAAACAGAAAAAAAAACGCGTATACGCCCGTTTGCTTAACCTCACCATCACTCCACCCCAAAATATCTCCCCGCATTGCCTTAAAAGTGCCGACCAAGCACCACCTTACAATAAATAAACGTGAAGCTAGCTCATTTTTTACAGCAAGGCGGTTAGCTTCTAGTTGGTCGCGAACTTTTGTGCCTGCGTGTGCGGCCTTTGTTCCACAGAAATGTGGTCTGATTCCGGAGACAATGCCAAGAAGCGGAAAGCGCACAGTGCTGCTTCTCCAAGAGGCATCACATGACATCATGAAGGGGCATCACTTGACAAAGGTGTCATCGCGCGACACCACGTCTGACATGACGACGTCATCGCATGACTTCATTGGGTGATATCGCGACGTGCGATGCTGTTATCACATAACGTTTCACATGATGATGTCATCACGCGACCTTGGTGCAATGACTCCATCAGGCGACGTTTGAGGTGATGACGTAATCATGCTTCGTCATAATGTCAAACGTGACGTCAGCACTTGGTCACGTGGGTTTTTGTACCATCGCATGTTAACGCTGGATTTTCCGCTTCATGCGCCTTATGATCACTTCGTATTTGTAAAGAATACCACCCTCAGCAGCTGTAGTGGTGGTTTTCCACAGCTTCGCCGCATATCCTGTTTCACAGTGCCGGGATGGCGAGTCCTTTATTTTGTTTTGTTTTGTTTCTGCCGAGGGTAACGCTTTCAAAGTTGTCTCCAGATGGTCAAACATGCATGCGAGCCATAATTTCTCTCTACGTTGCAGGCCTGCTGAAACTGCAGCACCTATTCCAGCTGACGACAGACCGGTACCACCTGGAGGTGAAGGTTGTCACGCGCGTGCAGAACGCGTCCGATGTGCACCGCTTTCTGCGACGTCTGGAGGACCGCGACCGCGAGTCGCGCAAGTACGTCGTGCTAGACTGCAGCGCCGAGACGACGCGCCAGATCATCATCAGCCACGTCAGGGACCCGTTCATGGGGCGCCGAAACTACCACTTCCTGCTCACCAGCCTTGTGAGTGCACGTGCTCCTGTGCAAGCATCTTTATGAGTAGCGGGAACACAAGTTAACTCGTTTTTTATTTGCATCGTAGAAAGGCTACGAAATATTCGAGCTCGCACATACGCACACAGACATACGTATATATACGAAGGAATTAGTTCTTCAAATCCGGTATATATATATATATATATATATATATATATATATATATATATATATATATATATATATATATATATATATATATATAGATATATATATATATATATATATATATATATATATATTTCTTTAAATGTGCAGGAGCATGTAGAAAAGCAAAAACAAACATTTAAATTCGACGTTTCGGCCGGAGTGCAGCCTTCATCGAGAGTGATTTGGCGACCGTGCTCTTGATGAAGGTAGGGCCTCGACCGATACGTTGAAATTAAATGTACGTTTTGGCTTTCCTATGTGCGCCTACACAGGGTGTACCAGTTCAATTTAGCCACAGTTTAATAATATGCCGATGCCCTCTAATGCGAAGCAACTAAATGTATATTGTTGGTTATTGTATGGAGTAAGTCACACTATATTTTTTTAAATCTGCCTAATTGCATAATTAGTAAAGATTAATTAACCAACTTCTGAAGCAACGAAGTTTGGCAGAAAATTCAAATTCAAAAGTTGTAGAGCGCTTTGCAAAACGTCCGATGAAGCAGTTTATAACTTTCTATGAGGTATTAGTGTTTGTCCACTTACTGCAGATGCCTGCGAAATAGAAGAGAATACCACGTGACATGCCGGCTTGCGCATCGTGATTGCAGCGCTCCCAAACATTTCTCGCACAAATGAACATAGTATCTAGCAGGGTGTGCCGCCGCTTAAAAGGCGACAGGGCAGTGACGCAGGCGTTTGCTGTGCAATTTACGCCATCGATGTGCTTCTCTCGCAGCGGTTCATGATAGCGATAAGCAGGCGCAGCGGCAGCACACCAGGCTAAATGCTATGTCCATTTGTACGTGGAGCCTTAGGCAGCGCTGGCTTCTAATGCTCCGATTAATAAATATCGGGCCCCTCGGTTAACCCCCTTTCTTCGTTTTCATACATACATATATATATATATATATATATATATATATATATATATATATATAGACAAGTGTCATGACTCACCCCTGATAATACCAATAGCTAACAGGCAGTGCGTGCTTTTGTAAGATATCGCATGTACTACTACGTTACCTTTAAAGCAATTTTTAAGGCGTGATCCGCCCGCAGCTCTTAAAGAGTCTCCTGTCAATCAGACTTCTCCACATCAACCTACGTTGTGCCAAGAAGCAAGCTTTGATACGCACCTTCGTTTTGTAGGGATTGACTGAAATATTCCTACGTTACGTTTATTTGCGTTACCATAGAAACTCTGAGTATCGTTAGAAGTAGGCAAATAAACAAAAAAATACCTGGATTAATAAAAATTATCCGTAAGTATATGAGCCGTGCCGTGACGTGACACATAGGGCGTACCAATTTGATGACAGCTGAAGTCGACACAGATACGGTAGAGCTAATGTCAGACTCGAATCTGCAGGAAGTATAATTACGAATCTTAGACACATCGAAATGGCCAAGTACGAACGAAATCCAGTCGGAGGCGTGTGAACGGCTAGTTTTTGAAGGCTTAGGAAAGATTCACATTGACGGGCACATGAAATCTCAAAAGGTAGTTCGCTATCATTTGGCTGTTCTATACCAAGATCGTGAAGAAAAAGCCGAATCCACAGTGACGATAAGATGACCTTAGCGCACATAATCATTGGCGTGGCCTAAGGATTGCAAATTATCTTTAGAATAAATGTAGTGCCGAGTGACTCTATATGGACTGCTCTGTCTTTTATATATGCTGGCCTGATAGTGAAAAACTAGTTACACCCCTGGCATAAGCCATTCAGGAAAGGCCACTCATTTTGCGTATGCGTTCTCCTCCTCCCAGATTATGGACGAATTCCAAAACAATCCAAGCCTGGAGTTTGGCGCCGTCAACATCACCGGTTTCCGGCTAGTCCAGAACACAACGCCTCCTTACAAAGAAGTCTTTACAGAGCGCATCTCTAAGATTCCTTGGCCAGACCCTAAGAAGAAGAGAATATCGGTGAGTGAAACATTGCTTTTCCAATGCATGATGTAACCATTTCCATTTTTCTTGTGAAATCGTATGATTCGCTTGACAACATTGTTTTTTTTTCTTTAATGTGTGTGTATTTTCGTGTTGCTATTGATTCATTTACTTCAAGGATTTGACTAGTTTGCTGTGGTTTTTAGACAGGCGGCTTTTTCATAGGCACAGTTTTCATAATCTAGCAGCTGACGAACAACAAAGCGTACATCACCCGTGTTGCTTGAAAGTCCGAAATATGCGAGAGTGAGAGAGGTTTTTAATGAAATCTGAATATTTTCGCCTTGAATTAGGCTAAACATCGCAATGGGGCCTATACAGTTGTACCAAAAGATGATAAAACGAACTTCGAAGACGCTGAGACTCAGACGTCGCAGCAACTCCTGTAAGTATACAGTAAAGTTTGTTCTTTCTTCTTTCAAGTTGACCAACTCTCTTCAAGGTGTCAATCGGCTGTGATGGATCAAGAGGCAATTGGAGATGAGAAACTTGGAGATCTTAACGTATAGTATCAACTTTTTGAAAAAGGAAAACATAATAAGTAAATTATAATGCCAGAAATCGCCGAATTGTGACGCTTCAAATTGTGCGACGGTTCTAGGTGACGTGGCCGGGGTATCGATAGTGGTGGGATTTTCTTTGGTGCCCTATGGTAAACTACGCAAAAAGCTGTCTCTATCACTCTCTCTTTCTCTCTCTCTCTCGCTCACTCTTTTCCTGCCTTTTTCTTTCTTTATTGAGGCAACTTCACGGCGTGTGGTAGCTAAATTATTTATTCACTGCCAACGTTTCTGGCATCTTAATAACCAAACCGTAACAGTCTATCTACCGCTTTGGCCGGATCATTCTTATTTTGCCGCTTTAACTTGTCTATCGCTCACGTCTTTGTTTAGAAATTCCGAAGTTACCCGTTTTTAACACTAACGTAATCAATTTCAGACACCTTCCTACTACGGTGCACAAGTGGAAGAAGGAACGCAGTATTTTTTTGTTAATTTTGTACAAGTTTAAGACCAGTCCCTAGCGTTCTACATTTTTTTTATCACTACTACGTGGATCGTCTCGAAATAAACGTGCGTTTAAGTTCGTTAGTTCGTTAGAATCCTGGCAGAGCCTCGGTACAGCCTCTAACAGCTTATTCCGGAATAAGTCAACGAATTTATAAAGCAAGCTCTATCGTACTTTCGCATATTTCAGTTGGAACAGCAAGGCAAAAGCTTGATTTAAGAACTTTGTTTTTATTATTTGCAGTAGTGCTTGACGGTTTGATCGATCGTGTATATATCTGAACTGTGCGGTGCTTTATTACGTTGAGTTGTGTAAGAACATTACAATGCGAGTGGCATTGTGTGATTTGCTTTTGAACTGTCTAAGGCTATCAGAAGTGGTTTTGATGTTTTAATATTACTGTAAATAATTATGTTTGCACGTTGCACAATATCTTGCTGTTATAATCGCATCTGCTCTGAACTGATCTCTCTCCTGAGTTGCAAGTTGCTTGCCGTCTAATTGCTGCGGGCTTTTGTTTGCCGAAGTCTCGAAAGAAAAGAAAAATGATGAATTACAGCATAAATTAGGGCAACCCTGGCTTCGCGTTCAACGAACAATGTGATCCTCTTCTTTCTTCCTTCCCCACTCGATATTACGACGCTTCTCATTTTCGTCATCGTAGGCCGACGCGGCCCTCATGTACGACGGTGCCAAGGTGCTTCTGCACGCCTTCAAGCAGCTCCTGCGAGACTACCCGAGCATCTTCAGCAAGAACTTCAGGCGCGGCGAGGTCTACAATAACAACACCCGAGGCATCGACTGCCGCCGCGAGAAGGTCATGCCTTGGGAACACGGCGAAGAGATCGCCAAACGCATTCGCTCGGTAGGAGCAAAGTCCCTTGTCTTCTTTGAGTGTGTCAGTGTCAGGTGTCACCGGCACATAAGCGTGTGCAAGTGCACATGTGTAAAACACTACTTAATCAATATACAGGGAGTAACCACCGCCGCATTGGGGCACCAACATCATCTACTAATCATGTAACTAAAGATAAAAGACCCGCAAGCTCAGCATTGTGCTTTAAGATTTCTCGCATCTTCTGTAACTTCTTTTTTTCTTAAAATATTCTGATAAGCAAAAATAATTGCAAGTAGTCAAGCTTATCATTAAGTAAGAGCTCGACTACGAAGGGCCCACAAGAAAGATCCGGCCCGCGAGGCAAGGCAACGTAATTTGCAGGACACCCATAAAAGGATCTGTACACCCCCTATCCTCCCACTAAACCCTCCCAAGCCTCTCATGTTCTTCTAAACACGCTTGAACCGAGTGATTTGATATAGACAAAAAGATCTGAAAAGTTTGCAACGTCGTGTTTTATGTGAATAACTACAGCTATTGTTAGAAGCCAGCAAACACTAACACCAAGGACAACATAGGGGAAATTACTTGTGCTCTTCCCTATGTTGTCCTTGGTTTCAGTTTTGTTGGCTTCTTATGATATGACTAATAAAAATCGGGCCCCTCGGTAAGCCCCCTTTATTCTCGTTTACAGCTATTGTAACTATACGCTAGTATTATTAAGCGTTAACGTAGAGTACTTTTAGAAATAACATGCTCCCAAATTTGGCGTACGCTGACTTTTCACAAGAAAATAACCCTGGCCGATTTGGGGTTATGCGCATATATATGCCAGGTTGCTGATCCTACTTTTTGAATAAGTCAAGCCGCTTGGGTACACTACGTTTGAAGCTCTGTAATTTTAATCTCCAATTTTGTACTAGTATTTCTTGCTCTTTATCGAGCCCTTCGAGACCTCTAGCGCAAGCATAGAGTAAAGAAAAAGTATAGCATATAGTAAACCGGAAAGCACTCTATGTTTTTTGCTTCTATGGCCTCTTCAGATATGTTCAGATACCTTACTGCGGAGAGGTTGCGGTAGCGAATAGCGCGGATAGAGCAGTTCTCCTCCTTTCAAACAAATTAAGAAACAAGACAAGAACTAAAAACCACCTCCGGCCACCACAATGCTCTACTATACAATAAGTGACAAGTCGCACTCAATTCTACAGCACAAATACCACGGCGACCTTACACTTCCCAAACATTGGTTCCCTTTCATGCCTCTTTTTGTTCTCATAAGCTTGCGAACGAAACGGTAGCGTTGAGGAGAAAGAAAAATAAAAAATAAAAAGGAGCATGAAGCACGGGAACACTTCAACTTCCCTTTTCTCTTCAGTGTGAGCATGTGGCATCAATTGCAGATGCTGTCTTTCTGCTCTTTGTACAGGAAATAAAACTTGCGCTTAGTGAGAAAAAAAAAGACAGAAAGAAAACACTGAAGGACAGTTGATCACTGCTTTCATTCTTTCTTTTTTCCTATCTATCTCTATTTTCTTTATGTGGCTTCTCTCACATTCCTTTTCTAGACGAAGATCAAAGGGCTGACTGGAAACGTCAGTTTTGACGACCGAGGCTTCCGAGTCAACTACACCATCGACGTGGTCGAAATGACAATAAACAGCGAGATGGTAAAGGTACGTAGTACAAGAGCGTCCGGAAAAAAATGTTTTTTTTTTTTTACGTCATTGGTTTTTCGATTTGGCCTGCTTTTGTTGCCCTCGCATTTCACGGGAAAAAAAGTTTCAAGTGTCCTCTCGGAGAGCTCGGTTTACCACTCACTGAAAATACTGAAATTCGGCACCGCCCAGGGCATCCAGCAACCTGAGCTATCTTCCGGATTCATAGTGAAAAACAACAAAGAAAACGAGGAAAGAAAGAACCGGCGTAATGCAAAAGTCGACAGCTCCCTGCACGTGCACGCACATATATGTACAGAATTGCGAAACTCCCAGGAGCGCCGAGAGGCACTAGACGTTAGTGTAGCCACTCTATTTGGGCATCCTGTGCAGGAGCAGCTGCGGCTGTAGCGTCCTTCCTAAACAAAAGCCACGCGCAGAAGGAAAATTGTCGGTGATGGCAAAAGGCCGCCCTTACTTTGTCCAGATCGCCGAGTGGTCGGACCTAAAAGGGCTCAAGCTTTCGTCGCCGAAGTACCGTCGAGTCTACCAGGACACGGGCTTCGAGAGCAACAAGACCTACATCGTGACCAGCATTCTGGTAAAGCGTTTCTCTCACGACAAGTTCCCCTTTGCCTCTTTCTTCTGCTTCCTATTCATTTTCCCTTCTGATGTGTGAGTCGCAGCGGCGTACTTCTGACCTCGAGTTGCTACACGTATATCTTCTGACATTCTTAGATGAAAAGGAAATACCTCCGACTCTGTTCACTTCATTTCAAGGCGCGAACTGACGAGAATGTATCCCGTAATAGCCAGGCAAACTCACGCAGGTGTGTATGCGTGTATGCGTGAACGTATGCAAGCGCATCGGATAATACGAAGTAGTATTCGTTACTCGCGAAGACCAATATGCGTAGTGCACTCCTTTCTACTGCGAGCGCAGACGAAAAGCATGTAGTGGTAAAGAATGTTTCACCTGTGCTTCGTATTTATTGGCATGGGCGCTACAATCGCACTAGCAGTTTGTGATATGTGTGCCGAACGTATGGCGTTATGCAGGCTTCCTCAAGTAGCATAGCGCCAGCGCATTATTTATAGGAATGTAACCAACGATATGTGTGCCGTGTTATGTGATCTCTATCTCTTCTCCCCATCTATCATCCCCCATCCCGCTCCCATGTGTAGGGTAGCAAACCGGTTAGGCTAAACTGGTTAATCTCCCTGCCTTCCTTCTCCACTTTTTCCTTCCTTCCTTCCTTGTAGGAATGTTTGTCCCGAATGAATGCTTGTTGTAGGAGTACAACGGCAATTGCACGCGGTAACGTGTACGTCAATATTTGCGAGGGGATATGGGGGTAGAGTAATCGGTGCCCGCCGCCCCCCCCCCCCTTTTTTTTACTTTGTTTTCCCTGTCGAAGCCCACTGTGTGCAGCCTTTACAAAGAGAAACCAGCATCAATACGCGCATGACCGTAGCAGATTCTCGGACATCTAGTCAGTCTGCTGTTACTGCTGAAAATGATTGAAAAACGAAATCAAACTCTCGACCTGCTCCTTTCCGGGTTCTCTGGTCAGAAGTTCTACAAACATGACATGATGCAGCCAAGACACAGCAACACTCGTACTCCTTGTAAATTTGGTTCCATTTAGAAAGGTTCTATATAAAGCACTACCAAGTTCGCCTGTAGAAACGACACGTAGAAACGAAATTCCCGCCCTCGTCATTTCATAAAAATTTTCGAGCAAACATATAGTGTCATCTTTGACAAAATACAAGTGAAGATACCGTTGTGGAAGCTGTTCTCATTCGTTCCATCGCAAAAAGCGCTTAAAATAGGAGATGTTAAAGTTTTTCATCAGACTCAAAAAAAAAACAGTTATAGTCCCTCTTCCACACGAAAAGCATTCCTGCGTCGCTTGCAGAAAAGCGCGAGATATTGGATTAGAACGCCGTCAGAAAAGTAGGCGTTTTCGTTCTGGTAAAATGTTTGCTCAGCGGCGGCGCTGAACAGCATTCACTTCCTTTCACGTTGCTATACGAGCAAACATGAGCACACAAGAGTGGAACGCTGCTTGCCCCGCCGTTGTCGTCCGCGCGGCTGACGCAGAGCGTGGGACCGTCGCGATCCTGCACAAGAACGAAGCAAAACGTGGCAACGCTGTGTACAAGACGCCGAATCTTCGTGCGCGATCACGCGCCCTCTCTAACGTCCCCTCCCCCTATACTTTGATCTTCTCTTCTTTCATAACCGAAAACATAACACGATTCTCCGCTTAAGTACGCACGACAGCCCGCGCGTCTGGCAAGATAAAATGCGAATACAAGGCGGCGGAGGCCAAGCGTGCCGCGTGTTGGTTTCGTGCTCTCTGTTTGCAGCGGCGCTTGGAAGAAAGGAGACAACGTTTGTATTTTCGTTATTAAATGTCCGTGCAAGCCGCTCCTGGTTTAGCCACTCGAAGCGCGGGTGCGCGAGGCTGGTAGTCACGCTGAAGTGCCAGGCGCCAGTCTTCGCTGTAGGTGTAAGATTTCTTCATGTCAATATTTGCTCGGGCATATATAGATCGACCCGGGGGTCCAGCGTATGAATTTTCGAGGCGTGTTTGAAGAGCACAGTAAACAAAGAGAACTTTATTAGCGTGCCCCGTCGATCGGCCCCGTAGCCAACGCATTTCAGAAATATGTCTGAAACACAGCCGCCGTGCATGTTTACGCGATTTTACAGGGCTGTTGTAGACAAAGTATGTGCAGAAGGTCTGCCGCATAAATGTACGAAGTAGCAGCGATGATTACATTATCTGCCTGCGAAAGCAAGCACGATCATAAGCATGGTTGTTGAAGCAAATAACCAGACAGTATAATGATCGGAGTAAACTATGGCGATATTCTTAGAAACTAGTGAAATAATGCTGGATAAGTCGCAGATTCTGGATCTTTGAACAGGTTTGCTAAAAAGTTCGACTGTGGTGCAAGAAAATCGGTATCTTGCAAACACTTGTGACACTGGCTATTTACTCTTTGCCGTGGTGACCACGTCAAGTGATTCGTGAATCCGCATTCATCAGGGTGATAAGACAAGCACAAACGCCTGACAATAAGAAAGCCCGATAGCCTTCCCTCAATCCGCTTTGTTTTGTTGTTCGCTGAGCAACCTTATGCATAGATAGGGAGAGGGGGTGGGGGGAATAATTGAATGAAAACGTCTCATCTTGTCAACATCAATATCTTAAAGCAAGAGTAGACGCTATTTACACTTCAAGTCTATTTCAGGCACATTTCTTCAAAGCACGACAAACTTTCACAGACATGGAGCCCGAGGACCTCTTGTTACCTAAGTGCCATTACGCGTGCATGCGCCGGCACTACCTGAAATCTGAGCTTGCGCCCTCCCTCTCCCGGCTCCACGCTTAGGCGAGGCAACTGCTACGCAATATGTGCTTTCTTCGCACCCGGCCTTGAGACGCACCGAGTGATTACAGGAAACTGTATAATGCTGGCAACTAACTGGGTTTATTTTCTGGATTTAGATATGTGCCCAGCCATGTAACATGCCAATCTTTTCGGTTGTACCATAGGGTGAGAATTGTGGCTGGGGGCCCACCGTCCGAGTGGCTTCCGGTGGCTTAAACGTTGCCTCTCGCCGGCACTCGTGCTGCATACCAGTTGGTGCTGCAGCTGGGAGCACGAACGGTGTGCTCGGCTACCTTGATGTGATGCTCTATCTATGCAGTGGTTCCTCCGTTTAATATGCCACCACCGCCACCCACATTACGTACCGAATGTGGAGCGTGTCACACTGTTCCCACTCACACTGCACCACCGCGTGCCCCACCTGGTGGTGTTAAAACACACCTGAGAAGCCCTCGAGCTTTCTTACAAGAGAGCCTAGCTCCAGACATGCAAGGGCGAGCAAGGCAGTATAGTCAAGACCGCCTAATGTAACTATTCCTCTTACTACAGTTCATCGCTACTATTTAAAAAAATAATTGACACAGCGACGGATGTCATGGGCATGCGGACGATGTCTGTCAGCGTGTCTCTGACAGAAAGAACATGTATGGGCTTACAACACCGCCGCAGCTACTCACGCAATCTTGAAAAGCAGCACTTTGCTTCGCGATCTTCTTTTTTGCTTTATTGCGATAGCATTAAAGAAATATATGGACACTCCAGGTGCATTTCTGCCGTCGGCGTCGCCGTCGCCGTGAGGTTACGTATAAAGTCTAAGGGAGATAAAATCGTCGCCTTGCACCGTATGCTGTATGTGCGACTGAAAGCGCGCGAGGCTGGGCCGGTGATGAGCGGGGAGGGTGAGCGGGGAGGAAGCGCGCCCCCTTCCGTCGCGCGCAAGCCTTCGGAAGGAGGCTAGGAAGCGGGAAGTGCGTTCTACTTCCGGCTTCCCGGGCGGCAGCGCACACCCGGCCGGGCCGCTTTATCTTGAAAGCCATCTGCGACGTGTACAGAGTTCGCACTGCGCGGTGTTTTCGCGACTTAGTTCTCGTTGACGCGAGCTGCTGCATGAAGGTCAGTTTGCTCGTTGCTGCTGCCGCGTTTCCTCACTGCAGCGTTTTCGCAGCGAGTTGACCCGTTAAACGAGTCAGATGTGCTCATGTTTGCTTGTGCACGCTTGACACCATGCTTGTCAATTTAATTATTATGCCTATGTTAATAAGTTTATAATGTCGATGAAACTATTATCCTTACTTCGTATGGCTGTAAAATAATTTGCTACCGCAATCGATGCTTCGCCTTTCGGGCGAAACTGCAAGTTTTTTTTTCTTCTTCTGATTTCTGTCCTCAGATTTCACACTCAGCAGTTTCACGCTCAGCCGAGTTTCATTTCATAAAATTTTCTTTTCTCTACTAGTTCTTCCCCATGTCCTACGGTTCTGCGCTTTGCAGGTGAGGCATGTTAGGTGTCATTGCAGCAACACAGATTAGAAAAGATACACACTAAGAACAACCTTCGGCTTCCTGAAGCTCTTAATATCAGCAATTACTGAGGTTTTACTGGGGTCTCAAAAGAAAGTGTTAGCAAATTTAATGTTTATAATCTCCGATTTGAGCTGCGAGTTGCCATGACAGGAACCGTAAGTGGGACTATGTGTAAGGTGACTGTTACTCCACGCGTGCTCTGTTTCTCTCTCTCATGGTGACAGATCTACGACAGCAGCCTTTTCGGGCTTACACTGCGATACATCAACGACTGAAATATGATGACAAAAGAAATTCGGCCAGAAAGAAGAGTGTATAGTGTGACAGCAATGGCGCATAAAAATAAAAGGGGAGGGGGGGGGGGGGGGGGATCAAGCAGCCGAAGTCTGACGGGCATTGAGGCAAGCACTACAATGGACGTCTAGCTCCCTGTCGCACAAAATGTACCACTTTTTACAGCATGACGCCTGTGTCTGTGCGCGGAGCTCACCCGCCTGACAGAACGATGAGAGACCAGCCCTGAATCGAGAGAAAGGATAATGTGACCCCCGTCGTTCGCTGACAGTCAGGCCGGCAAACGAAAACAAACGAAGTGGCGGCCCAGCGCGACGCGTCTTCTTTTCCTTTGTTATTCTAAGCTGCCTCTTGGTCGAGCATTGGACGCCTCTTGTCGTCCTGTCTCGGCAAGCCTGTGTGCCGGTCTGAACGCCTTTCACGTCGTTCCGCTCCGATGGTTCTGATGATTGTCGTCGCACGGCACCCCCGGCGCCGCGTCAGAGACATCCCACGCCGTGTCGGGAAGTTATGCGACGAGGCGACCTCCGTGCGAGCACTGCTCGTTGTGTGCGTCTCAAGAGAGAGCGAGAGAGAGACAAAAAGGAAAACATAGATTCCTTTGACAGCTTATTTTTGTCCTTCGTTTCATCCTTGAACTTGTTTAGCTTTCTTATCTTTGCATTTCGGGAACTTAAATGAGCGGGATTGATTCACAAAGAGGCACAGGAACAGCAAGCGTTTTTCCAACTGCCCGCAGCACTGTTTCAATACATTTAAATGTCTTCATTCGCTCTTTTATACCCATCTTGTTGCCCCACTCCGAGTTGTAAAAAAAAACTGAAAAGTCTGGCTATCTCGGTCGGATGATACACGAGATTTTTATTTTCCCGTATAACCATGCAAATAGGTAACATAACAAGCACGGAAGAGAGGATCCTGGAGCTGTGGCATCTGCGATGTATGATGTGAATCCACAAAAACGCTGTGTCTTTTCTTAACATGCATCACCTTACATGGCCGTTCGTCTCTGAACTAACGACAAACGCTTGAGCGTGTTTCCGTGCGGCCCGTGAAGCTTTCATCTGCCCTTCTAATATTTCTCTTCCCTTTCTTACCTTTCCTGTGCAAGGTATAGCCAAGCAGGCTTAGCATGGTTAACCTGATTGCTTTTGTGTCATCTCTCTCTCTCTCTCTCTCTCTCTCTCTCTCTCTCTCACACACACACACACACACACACACACACACAGTAAAGAGCGTGTATCCCAGTTTTCGTTTGTGCGCGTCTCCCTGATGATTATCTAAGGCTTTATTTATTTACTAGTGAGTATTTTTGATACAACAATACACTAGTTTCCAAATTATCGCAGAAAATAGGAAAGGCATTCACCGGGTTTTGTTCTGTGCGTGTTTTCCTAATTATTTGTTCATGTTTGCTTCCTTTTACTTGCAAGTTTGTGCCAGTCATCGCGAGCGGCAATTTGTTCTTTTTTGTCGGTGTTCCGTCTTATGGCACATACGAGCATCTTTATATTTTCGCCTGAAGCGAATTGAAGTCGCAGAAAGTATATTGCTTCACGCTTCTCCATATGAACTCCTGTTAATCGTTCCTACCTACATTTCGTGCGTCAAGAAAAAAATTATGAATGAAAAATAAGCTGACAATAACAACAAAATATCCTACAAGAAATTACCCAATAAGGTGGATCACTTGGGCACGAATGTCAACAGCGTTGTGAATACAAGTAGTGTTTAGCAATAAAAAGTGTAGCATACTGCCGAATGGAAGCTGTTTTTGTTTGTTTTGTTTTACTAACGACTTAGTGTATGGTTTCGTGTGACTGCGCGGCTGTGCTTGTGCTTGATCTTGTGCTGCGAACACGCATGAGCAAGTGTTCTCTCTTCCCCGCTTTTGCTATTTGCTCCAACATTATTCGCACGCTACTCTATGAAGTAGAAGTATCGAACTCACCTCTTTCGGGAATCTGGGGCAGAATCCACTAAACTTCGCTATTAGTACGCAATTTCTTAGCCAAAAAGTTCTTACGCTGAGATATGGGTGCAAAAGAAGAGACAGCGCGTTTAACTTAGGGCGTCGTATATACTGCGCCATGTACAGAATACATGGCGTAGTAAGAACAGACGACAAATCGACACAGCACAAGCACTGTCCTGTCTCGACCGATCATTTGTTCTTACTGCGTTGTGTATTCTGTATAATAATGAGCACAGTTTACTTACTTTGTGTTCGTGACGTCGAGGTTTAGGAGAGTGGGGTCTGGGGGCTCAGCTAGACTGCTCTGGCTGCGCGCGCTGAGGCATGCCCCGTGGTTTGTGCGCGCCAGGAAGAGCCCTATCTGATGTACAAGAAGCCCGAGCCGGGCCAGGTGCTCACGGGCAACGACGTGTTCGAGGGCTACTGCAAGGACCTGGCCGACCTCATTGCCGACAACCTCAAGTTCAACTACACGCTTAAGCTGGTCAACGACTCGAAGTACGGTGGTCAAGACGCCAACTCGCAGGCCGGATGGAACGGGATGGTCGGCGAGCTCATTCGCCAGGTGAGTCTGTTTCCGACGGACTTTACGCGAAAGGGAAGTGCATATTGGGCTTCTCGGTATTCGTCAAAATACATATTTACCGAAAGCAGGACACAAGCAAAGAAGGAACTGTCACCGTCAATCTGTTTTCTTGTCTGTCCCATTTGTGGCCGATGTGTCTTTCAGCTTATGCGAAAGAAACTTTTGTGGAAAGAAACTAGTCTGAGGAAAAAACGGCCTCACTCCACAGGAAGTGCTCAACTCATCTCGTGAGTTTGCCGAGCAGCTCAGAAAGGCAGGAGCGATAAACTGACTGATTTGGTAAAGAAAGAAACTAGAGGGTCTACAAAAATACTTTTATTTTTGTCTGCTTCAAATCGTGCTTAGTTTACCAATGAACATAGCAACTGCGACTCGTACTGTTCACTTCTTGTTCAATGTATATTCATTCACTTATCTCTTTTTCGTTTACTTACCTTTTTTTTCTTTTTTGCGAGACCTACGTTATGCATTTGTATGACACGGTATCTTTTTATCATTCTGAATGTTTTTATCTAGGTCACCTACGTATAACAGCCGGATGTGTGCTTGCTTGCAACCTCTAAAAGCCGTTTCCTCATTACACATGCCTCTCCAACGCTTCAGAATTAAAACCAGCATCAAGGTGCTTCTAAAATGTGCAAGGGCATTTGCATGCAGTTTATTGTTAATGGATCAAAAGTTAACCTGCAACTGTCACCATAAACTAACTTCCTGCTCTCTTTTTTTTTCTTTGGCCGAGTTGGACCTGGTTCATTTTTGTTTTCTCCAGTTCCTTAATGCCTACTATATCGTGCGTGCGGAAAGGATCGGCGATCATCTTACAGAAATTTTAATGGGCTTCTGCACAGCCGGAGTATGCTGCACTGACACGAGAGACAGTTTGCATTATTGATGTGCAGTGAGGTCGACTGCAATCAGCGCGCGTGCCTCAAGGCGGCCACCGAACATTGCAGTTGAAGTGCGCCGCGCTTGCATAAGAAGCTGAAGCTGTGGGACGCATACTACCTACTTAAAGAGTTGGATAAATACTATTAATTGATAAAGACGCTGGGCGATTCCAAAGGGTGCTCACTGCTCCAAAACCATTGCGTTGTACGGATACGGCACTCACTTGTGAAGAAATAAAGAAACGTACATTGTTTAACTGAGGAGACCGGGTAGACTGACTACGCCCCGGTATAACTCCTTAATATAGGGAGAGAAAGAGTACTGAGCAATTATTTTCAAGGTTCATGTTGCCACAGTGCTACGAACAGAGCGACAAAGGTGAAGATCACCAAAGGGAATAATATGGCAAATCGGTTCTGCGAAAATCTGTAATGTGGAGGAAGTTTTGTGGAAGCGAAAAGTCGGCGTCAACTTTTACTGCGGCACGATTCTACAAAGGAAACCCATACTGGTTTCTCAGAAAGAACTTTTTTTCTTCCTGAAAAACCACTGTGTGTTTGATTTATAGCTACGTGCTACTGTCTACGTGGGTGCCAATTTTTCTCCTTTTTATCAATAGGACAGAGAAGACGACGCAGGGTTTATTAGGTTAGACTATCCCCCATACTAGATGACTGTTTAAAAATAATGTATCTCTGAATTTTAATTTATTTCGCTTATTTAACATAATTTCAAAGCATCTCTGAAATTCACCCCATTTCTGGCCAACTCCCTAAAATGCGTGGGTGTCAACGGCTTTGAGATCATCATCATCATCACCATCATCACCATCATCATCATCATCCTCAGACTGGCTGCACTGTGATAGTACGCGAAAAGTTAAACACGACATTACTCCTACACACTTCGAACTTTCGGTAGGCATCACCCAACCTTCCATGTATAAAATTGCTGCCGCCTCTGGTTCTCTCGGGGCCGTGGAAAAATACTACAATCATTTCACCTAACGCCTCTAACACCTCTAACAAGAAAAAAAAACGAAGGTATTTAAACTCTTATTTATCCCCTACCTACATACTTCAAAATTTGCCTGCATATAACTCATAGCGTGCCTCCTATTTACTCCAAATATAAACACGTTGAATGACCTGTTTCATCCCGGAACACCAGAACGCTGTGACAACACGTATATAATGTTTTCGAGAGCTTGTAGTTGCCATAAGAGCTTCGCTGTGAAAGCATGTGGGAGCATGGAATAAAATAGTTTAGAAACTCGCTATCCTGAAACATGCAATCTATACACAACATGAACAGTATGATACAATCTTAAAGCATGTGAAGTAAACGACTGTACACTGCACTGGTATGCATAAATGTCTGTTTGACGGGCCTTACAAGATGTCCCTATTTTTTTTTGTAAGTTTAATAACTGTTGCAGCTGCGTTGTATTTAATGCGGCGTAGGTGTTCGCATCGCACCGCACTGATGACAGTATTTGCCGTGCACTGTATACTGTACAGTTCCCTCTTGTATAAACCCCAATAAATGATAAGTATTACGCAACTGCTACAGTTCTTCTATTTTACCAGAGAAAAAGCGTCTCATACGGAAGATATGAAATATAAACGCAATTGCAAGTCTTTATGTAATTCCCCAGCCCTGATTCACGCCAAAGTACTAACCGGACGTTCGTTTCCAAAATGAGCTAGCCTATCATGCAGAGCGTGCGCTATCAGCATTATCGTCAATTCTGGGGGAAATAATTAGTATTTGAGCGTTAAGAGCAACCAATATTTATAGTAATGGCATGAAGAATAATCTTTCATCATTATAAAGGTCGTGCGTTACGCACCACCTTGGTCAGGGTTTCTTTTTTTGTTCTTTTTTTTTTAACGCGATAGCGTTAAGGACCCCGCGTCGCAGAAAATCCGCTGTCGGCGTCGACGTCGGCTCTGGCGTCCGCGGCCAAGAAAATCATCGCGGACCACGCATATTCTATAGACCCTTTCACTGTTTACAAACATAGGCCCTGGATCATGGATGGCTTCCGGTTTTGTTCACTGACTCAGCCCGCTAAATCTAGCAAGCAAGAAAGGCATTGGCTGCTATATCGAGTATAGCAGGAGGGCGTTAAAATCTTCCCCCGCAGATTTTCAACACTTTTCCTCTGTACCTAACGACAATACAAGTCAAGATTGCCCTCAGTTATACGAGAAATTTTATGTATTAATCTTAAGGCGTAATGCGTCTGTCTTTTAACTCAAAACTTAAAGATAGCCTTCCCGCACAGTGGAAGAACTTAAAAACACGCTTCGTG
Organism: Dermacentor albipictus; assembly: GCF_038994185.2. Lineage (NCBI taxonomy): Eukaryota > Metazoa > Arthropoda > Arachnida > Ixodida > Ixodidae > Dermacentor > Dermacentor albipictus. The sequence continues at coordinate 47,304,376 of NC_091823.1, read as the reverse complement.
CTCCGGCGCAGTATAGGCTGATGAGCCCCGTGACCGGAAGTTTTTCGGGTTTGCTCTCTCGCTGCTGTTATCGCGCGAGTGAAACCGTCTTAAGGCTGTTTCACATGGTGCGACTGGGGCGAAAAACATCGTCCTGCCGGGCACGTTGCAGAGCGATTTTCGCCGACAGCTTTCGCGCATGCGTTTGCGGCAGCGCGATTTCCATCGCAGCGATGCGCAAGGTTGCCCACTGCTCACAAAGTATCCATGACTGCATCGTTAAATAAAAACAAGATGGAAACTAGTCAAACATTCGTATTTTCCTATTATTATTCGATAGTAGAATAAGTACACCATTTTTTAACGTTTAAAAGCATTGAGGCTTTAAGACAGCTTGCATATGCGGTCAGTGAGACGCTACATACCACCGAAAGTATGAGCGTACGGCTTGTGCGGTGTCGGTGAGGTGGTTCCGTTTAGTACACTCTGGTTTTGTTGTTACTATGGAATCCACAACGTCTTTCCGAGAGGAGTATTTGCTTTTGCAGAAGAACAAGCTACTACTGCGTGTACATGCATAAGCAGCTGGCACAATTTGAAGCGATGAAGAGGTTGACGATGGTGGCGATCAAGTGGGTATGTGCCTTATGTTGAGACGGCGTCTGCTCCCAGCCTGGATAGCGTGCAGCTTGTCCTTTTAAACGAATTGTGTAAGCGGAAAAAAAATGTTTATGCAGCTCCTAAGCCGCAGGCGCTGGTGGGTACGCCCTATTAAAACGTAACAACTGGCGCGCGACGTTGCTCCACCGAGCTACCAACGCGTGGTAAAACGGGAAAGCGCCTATTTTGACGGCGCTTTGTTTCGTCGCACACAGTGCCCCTCCCACATCTCGCTGATCGCTGCGACTCAGCGACGACGCGACCAACTTGTTTGAATCCAGTCGCGGAGAGCCCATGACGTCGCGGCTGTCGCTGTGCGACGGAATTCGCCGTGTCGCTGAGTGAAAATTGCGCCATGTGACACGGCCTTTAACGGCACTAAAGTTGTCCTTCTATCGCTAAAGTTGCTCATACCTTGTCTTACGTTCTTTGCAAATTTATTCTTTGGAATTTTGAGAACGACAGCCCACAAACGAATGCCATGAAACAAAACACAGACAATACGTGCGTTTATGTTAACTCTTCCCAAACTGAAATATCAAGAGCGCGAAACAATAACAGAAAATCGACCTACGTAAGACGCCGCGTTTCTACCAGAAAGCTTGCCTTCGCGCATAGATTTCGCCACCAGCGGTTCCCGGTAACGATTCCGGTTACGTATAAGCTGCAGTTGCCCGGAAGCGTGACAAGCAGTCAGAGATCTTTGAATGCTATCGGCGTTCCAACCCTAAAGGCGAAGCTCAAGCACCCTCCGATTTTTTGTTTTTTCCCGTGAGCCAGGAGAAATGCTAAAGCTATATGAATTGCAATAGGGTAAGGGTACTCTCTTAAGCTCAGACGGCGATATAAGCTGCCAAGACTTCAATATTTCAGCTGCGCTACTACACGGCTACGCATCCCGCCTAACGACACAGAAACACGGTGCGCTTGGCAACAAGCGCGTGTGCTTCAAAAATTTGCACAGAGCTTTCCTGCAGTGCCACCGTTCCAGCATTCTTCATTCTTCTTTTCGTTTCGCCGCTCTTCATTCATCTTTCGCAGAGCGAATCGTCAGTCGAAAGCCTTTGTAGGAACTTCAAGAAAGCGCCCACGAAACCTTAATGATGCAAGATATATTCGACGCATACTCGTTCGGCGCCTTAAAAAATGGAAACATGCAGGACGGCAGAAGTCACTCCGCAGGGGTGCACTTGAATCGGCGTGCGGCGTCAGGAACGCTTTCTCAAGTTTTCTGAAGTTCCGTCGGCGAAATCCTCACGAGACGTTGGGCTTGAAGTGCCGAGTACAAAGCGAAGTACCTCGGAAACACCTCTTTTATTTTCTTTTTCTTTGTCAGCGTCTTCGCACGGCCGCGGATGAAGAATGCCTCTTTGTCGCGCCAGGAAAATGCACGATGCATCGCGAACTAAGCGTTCAGCGAGCTAATGTTTGCTTCAATGCAGATAATTAACGGAAGGAATTGCAAACGCGGGAAACAACACAAGATGTGAAAGTATAGTCTTCATGGGGAGATAACGAGAGAAACAAAAACAAGGAGCACATCGTTCTTTCAGAGGACTTGGCAGACACACGGTGTGGGGCATGCTTTATTTTATTTTCTTTCTTTTTTTCTTTTCTTCTTCTTGAGATATGCGTGGTTTAGCGATGATTTGCAAATATGCAACGCAGAGTGTTTTAAGTGGACATGACGCGTTAATTCTCAGGAGAGCGAGCTGTTCGACAAAGACGATAATGATGTAGTCGCCACTGTCGAAGTTTCTCCGAAGCTCAACTGAGAGCGAGCTTCTTGATAAAGCTTGATGCATTTCGTGGCGCGAAAGCTATGCATTTCGATTTATTCAATACGCAGCAACTAACCCAGTAATCACGTCGTGCAACCTAGGATCTTCAGCACGCGATGTATAATTTAGGATGCCATCATTTGTGGCGAAGCATTTGTGTTTCGATTTCCCGAGGGCATCGAGTTTGTCGTGACGTCATTCGGGCGTCAGGAGGGCGCTAGTGATGATCACATTTAGCGCATAACGTTGGCTATAGGCCAGATTCGGACCAGTGCCGACTAAGCTCGTTTCCTTAGAGGCGGTATGCACGACACAATATGTTCCACTTCCTTACATAGCCTCGACAGGACCATGTGCAGCGGCGTGTTGGAATTGGACAGTGCCTATAGAATGTTCGCCGTGCACCTATAGTATCTGTAAAGCCCAGATTACACATACTCTACACAAGCTTCCACATTATCCTATATACATGTACGCATATTACAAGAAAATAGCATTCGTTCAATCTGTTTGTGGAAAAAGATTACACGATTTTCACGGTTATAGTATGCACAAAAAAATTACGCCCTCAACCCTACCACCCTCTTCCAGCCCCCCCCCCCCCCCCTCCTTCCACCAAGAGCACACGCACCTCGCCTTGACTCATCTGTAAATTCATCCCTGAAGGATTCCCTGTGTCTTGCTTCCATCACGATGACTAATTTCCTACCAGTCGTTTCTACTAATTATACTGCTCTGCAACGAATCGCTCTGTTTCACAGGAGCCAATGACTGCTTTTACTCCGAAGTTCAAGAAGGTAGCCTCACTTGAGTATGCTGAAGAAATTAGTTCGCCCTATTTCAGTTCTTTGTTTACAAATGGACGCGCAACATATAAACTGTAAATATATATATATATATATATATATATATATATATATATATATATATATATATATATATATATATATATATATATATATATATATATATATATATATATATATATATATATATATATATATATATATATATATTTGAGCGGCTGCATGCCCTAGAATGAGCTGACGGGTGTGGCTCGTTTCGAGCGAGCAATGCGACGGGAATTCTGGCTTTTACAAGCAAGGACTAGTCTTTGGCAATTTTCATGGAAATTTTGGGGGAGCGGAACTTCTCTGGCTTCAGAGCTAAAACACGCCGCACTCTCAGCTCAGTAGCTATGTTCTTCTGCTACTTATCACGAGGTCCCCAGTTTAGTTTGTCACTCACGTACAGCTTCGGCACGCATCGTATAGAGATGTTCAACATGAACTAGCAGATTTCAGCCATACGGTGCTTCTCATAATCAATCTGCTGCTACGTGGCGCTGCGTTATTAAACTAAGCGGAAGTTAGCGTGGTAATCAGTGCTGGTTTGCACGGTCGTCGACGAGGGGCGAGAACGTACGGCATATACGCTTCATAGTAATGATTGTGAACTTAGACTGCCTCACGCCACACCGAAATTGCGGCACGGGTGCGCTGCGATTCCTGGCACTCTCGTCGGAGGCAAGAACGTGGGATTTCCCCCCGTGAAACAGACGTGAGATTTGATGACTTAACGAGCATTCAAGCGCCGGATTAGCAAGTCCAGCCGCGCATAAGTTATTTTTGGAACGCGAGCCGACGAGTTGTTACAGCGAACGAAATGATACCCACTACAACAGATTCGAGAGAACAAAACTCTTCAAACTAGAGCCGTGTAAAGCGTGCTTGGAAAGTTATTGAAACGCTCGGGCGGCTTTCGGTAGCATAAGCTCGATGCCGGGGATCAAGGAGACGCGTCTCAAAAAAAAACGTAAAACAAGATCGACCGTTTCTGCTACCTCTTCCCGTTGAAGGAGAGCAAGAGTTTTAATCGTTACGTAGGTGAAGCCGTTCAGTGAATTCAGTGTGCGCAAAGCTCGCAGTCTCTGCATCAGACAATAGCGCATGCGCTTTCTGTGTTTCCTTCGAAACGCCATTTTGGCTATGCAAACCAGCCACTCTACATTTCCTTCCGTGACCCTCGTCTCGCTGTGAGCACGAGTGCCGAAATCGCATCATCTGAATATCAAAAGCCTTTCTCTCGATCGTAATGTCTGGCCGCTGACAAAAGACAATTACGGCCGTCCGTGTGACAATGTACGGTGCCGAATAGAGCTAAGGTGAATGTAGCACCCCGGCAATGGAAGAGCTGCGTGCGCTCCCATCATTGTACAGTCGAGAAATTCCAATTTCACTGCTGCCTAGAGAGGTTCAATTTTATCTTGCGCCACACATCCTCACCACTCTGTCCCTCCAACACCCTCCTGAAAATATAATTCCATCTCCTCGCCGCCTTCTTTTCGCTTTATTCTCTTCATTATGAAAGTTTTGGCGGGGTCCGCTAATTAAATCTGTTTGTGCGTGGGTGGGCGCACAGTGCCTTACACTCAAGTGTAATTAGCATAATGGAGCAGAACATCCTCACACGACCGCGGGCCTCCCAAGCTAAGAGGAAGCAAACGCAAGAAGAAAAGAAAAGTAAGAAAGAAGGAAGGAAAGAAAGGAAGGAAGGAGGCGGGAGGAAAGGGAGTTCGAATAAAATGAAAACCAAATAAACAGCGGCCGGGCGGAACGCGCTGGGGTAAAAAATTACGCCCGCATCAGGAAGCCCTTGTTTGCGCAAATTGCGTGATTCTTCGAGCGAACGTATTGTACATGCGAACGGCCACGGGACGGCGACAGCCTTGTGGCGAGACATGTCTTTCAGCGACGAGAGCACACACCCGTCCCCGTCGCCATTCACTCCCCCCCCCCCCCCCTTCTCCGCGCTCTAGCCACTCCAAGTTGTGCGTACCCGTTTCAAACACTTCCCCCCAGCCTAACCCTTGCGAACGACATTGAAGTTAGGACACTTTCGGCTTAAACCACAAGACTATGCTATCTTGGATTTATTATTTCCACCTCGCAGCAAACAGGAACGGATCAATAGCATCGAGAAAAAGCGAGGCATTTCATTCCCGACGAACGCGCGCGCGCGCCTTTTGAGACTGTTTAGTTGAGAGGCATGTGAAAAAGGAGACCGATGGGAAAGGAAACGAAACGGGGTTGAGGCCGTGTGGGAGGAGGCTGAGTCTCGAGAACGGGCCTAGCTGCTCGGCTTGGCAGCCGCCAACGAAAGCTAGAACGGGCGAGAACGAAAATGAAATAATAATAAAGAAACGCGGACGGGCTGCTATTAGTTTCCCGGCTCTTACGCGAGAGTCTCGGCTTTCCGATTGCGTCCTTGCGTCTGGTGCCGTGATGAAACGAGAGAAAGCGTCCAAATTATAACAGCGACGGCGGCTGGCAACCCTAATGACGGGCCCAAGCAATCGTGCCACCATCCAGCGTAGCTTCCATTCCTCGCGCTGTTTCCCCATAGCTGGAAAACCAGAACTTATTCTCTTCTCAGCTCCATCCCCAACCCTGCCCACGCACGAATGTCCTTCCATAAAACGAGACAAACATCAGAAACAGCAGGAGCGTGAACTGTTGCGTTTCTTAAAGCTTCCCTTCTGCCCATTATTTGTTGAAAAGTATTGATTTCTCGAACACGTGTGTGTGAAAACATATCCGGGCGGCAGGCGAGTTTGTTTTCGTTTTCGGGCGCCCGCTGTGGTTTGCACAATAGCTTTAATGCATCCCCGCCGTTGATGGCATCGTTTATTTACTTTCTTTCTCCATTCGTATACTTCAGGCGTCCCGCTGCGAGTTGAATTTACGTCCCATATGTCTTCAATCGATAGATGCTTAGCGCATATGCTCCGTCAGCGACGACAGTGGAAATGTAGGAGGAACTTTGCGGCAGTGTAATCAGCTCGTACAGGAAATCGACGAACAAGAAGAGCTCTAAGTGAGCGGAAAACGACGAGATGTCTTTCTTTCTTTTTTTCCCCCTCCTTTTCGTAGAGCTTTCATGGCAGTGCACGTTAACAGCATGAACTGATGACGGTTAACGGGCTCGTTAGCATAATATATTTTGCCTAAAAAGCTGCGCGCTTAGTAACTGAAGTATAAATATGTTAAATACTGTAGTTCAGCTTCAAAATGTCACCATAAGAGAACCTGACGGGTGTGGTACGTGCGCAAGTCAAAGATATGAAAGATTCTTGGTGCAGAAACAGAGAAAGAAAGCAAGAAACGCAAAATATAGTATGCATGTCACGGTTCGCAGGATTAAATCTACACTACCGGCTTTCAGCAGGAGTGCAGTAGATGGCGGGGCGAATACGAACGAATCGGCAACAATGAATTGATCAGCTTAATGAATTCTGCGGAAATCCTCAAAGTGAACGAAGAATCAACAGTGAGTTCTTCGTACGCTGCACCATCAAAGTACCCTTAGCTCGTTCATAATCATCACCAATAACAACAGCAACATCATCACCATCGACGCCCATCACCCTCCTATTTTATGTTCATTGCAGGACGAGGGCCTCTCCCAGTGATCTCCATTTACCCGCGTCGTGTGCCAGCTGCTAGCAGATGTTGGCGCCTTATGTAATTAAATCTCGTTTACTGGCGGGAAAGCGCCACGGCTGTGCTGCGTCAGTCGCACTATGTTAAGACCCATAGCAATTTTCTTAGCAGCAACGTGGCATCTCATACCCGTGTTACACGGGCACGCACGAACTCCTTTAGGATAAGAGAGCGCCAGACTTTCTACGGGAGTTCAACCTCAAGAAAGTTGTGGTAGTGTCAGACGGCCAATAGCGATTTATTAAAAGAAACCGCCAGAGGCGCATTCAGCGTTGTTTGGCTTTTGGAACAGTACAAAAATTTAGCTTCTACTTACGCTCGTAGCTACCGCCTACCCCACGCGGGCTGACTGAGCTCAACTCGACGCTTTATCAGCCCAACCGGCAAGCGTTTACATGACCTCGACAGGTACATTCCAGCCCGACAAGCCGACTCGAACCGCTTGGGTCGGGTTCGCGTAAACAAACGCCCTGCGAGACGACAAAAACATGGCGCCCAGCGACCTATAGGTCGAGAGTATTGTGCAGCAGCAAGCATAACTGTTGCTGAATTGTGCGTGAACGTTTTGTGTAATTCAATAGAAATGTTCTCAGCACACGCAACATTAGGTTTAATGCAAATAATAGTTAAATTCTCGGTTTTGCAACAGCAAGTACGGGCACGGGAGTACTCCCTACAGCCGCCGAGAGAGATCGCCGACCTCCCTTGAACAAAAGCTGCATTAAACTCCCTTAGCGGAGAGACGATTGCGTGACAGCGAGTGCATCACCCTCAAGATGAAGACGACGGAGTTAACAGAGCGTTACGGGTGCCCGTGTGACAGGGGCAATAAGTTTCCTAGGATCGTAGCTCCCTGGTATATAAGGTACCTAGGGGGCGGCTACATTGTGCCTTATGATACCACGTAGCCACCACCTAGATACGCACTAAATAGCTAGGTACTCCTTGGCTGAGTAAAACGTAGGCACATGGTATCTTAAAGTACCACGTAGCTACCACCTTAGGCACCTTAAAGGTGCCGTTTAACTACAAAGGAAACAGCCACGAGTTCGCCAATGGTACTCTGCATTAGGAACTTGTATGGGCCATTTTCGGGGGGCTCGTCAAAATTTGATTTCACACATATTTCACCACCTTGTCAATTTCGAAAGAACGAATTCGCATGATCTGTTCTTTTTCGCTACATTCAGTCAGCGGTAATGTGCTATTCCACATCACACGCGGTGTGCTTTCTCTTCCAGGAGGCCAACATGGCGATCGCGCCTCTGACCATCACCTCGGCCCGGGAACGGGTGATCGACTTCACCAAGCCCTTCATGTCGTTGGGCATCAGCATCATGATCAAGAAGCCCATGAAAAAGAAGCCCGGCGTGTTCTCCTTCATGAACCCGCTGTCGCGCGAGATCTGGATGTGCATCATATTCGCCTACGTGGGCGTCTCGGTGGTGCTCTTCCTCGTCAGCCGGTTCTCGCCGCGCGAGTGGCGCTACGAGGAGACCTTCGTGGGGCCCTCGGTGTCCAACGACTTCTCGCTCTACAACAGTCTCTGGTTCTCCCTGGGCGCTTTCATGCAGCAGGGATGCGACATCTGCCCCAGGTACGGGACACACAGGCCGCCCGCGCAGGCCCTCGCCACACACACACACACGTTGACGCACCGAGTGCCGCACGATTGCGCAACTTCCCCCTCTCAACTCTCTGTTCACGCACTTAGCAAGCATGCTCCGCGATACAGCACGCCCCGGAAGTGCCTCATAGCCTTCGGTCCTACGCAATACTGCAAGGTATCGTTAGTTATCTCCCTTTGCTATGTAGACGTAAACTGTGAGACACGTTATAGTGGGTGGCCCCCCGGCACGCTAAATGCATTCATAAAGGCATCACAGTTTTCGCTTTCGTTCCGAACAAGGAAACGTATGATGCTTATCTCGAATCGTGATGAAGATCTGAAATTTATTAGGCAGGCCTCAGAGCGACGCAGCTGAAGCTAAATCAGTCGCAGCTATCTCTTTTGGACAACGCAAAGCGACATCTGTTGCTTATCTCATTTTGTGAAGAAGTTTCAGGCACGTATGAGCGGAAGGCTGGTTACAGGTAGAATGCAGTGCGCCTTTTACTTTTATGAGGTAGCGTATAACATGATGCTTATCTGCCATGATTACGAAGTTTCAGTCATTATTAGACATGTGCGTGCGAATCGCAGACGCATTTGGAGTCAGGGTCTTTGATAACCTTCCTGTCAAAAACTGGAACGAAACTCACACCACCATGGGGAGATTTCACCAAGTGTTGACACTACGTGTCGGTAAATAGGTGAGTTATAGGGGACCTAGCACTCTTTTCTAATTTTCTGTACCTAGACCTGATACTGGTGAATTCTTTCATTTCGCCCTTTCGTTATATACAGCATCACGCCCTTTATGGTTTTAATGCCCAATCGCTCTTGCGTTTGGTGCCCCCAATCTTTCTGTGAAAATTGTTATGTAGCGTACAGCGTGAGCGTACATAAGTTTGATAGTATTCCTGAAAATGCTTGCCCCGAAAGCTGCTTCTGAATTCAACAACTTCCAGGGCGAAATCAAATAGTCTGTTTCACACTTTCTTTTTCTTCGTATTAGTTTTTTATTATTATTATTTGTTTGTTTAACGTCGAGCAGAAAACCATATTTCTTAACGCTGTTCATTGTGTTGAAACTCAGTAGCCGTGAGATCGCTAGGTGTTGCAGAGGCGATGGCCATGTAGGAGTATAGCCATATAACGAGACATTAGATGTGGTTGACCACGCGGTAGCGCTACTGTATGCCGAACTATGCAGCTCCCGCTGATTATGGTAGCTGCTTGCGACGAACTGTAATTATCGAGTTACGTTTTATGGCAAAAAGGCTGCAATCATGGACGCGCCAAAGAGAGATCGCTCTTGTAATGCCGTGCAAATAAGCCTCCGTCAGCCTTTGGCGTACAAAGCCTGTCCTCTCCCCAATCCAATTTTGGTTGCGTATAAGCGATAGACAAAGGGAAATCCAGAACAAACTTTCGGATACGTCGAAGATAAAAACCATCAGTTTAACAGATAACTATGTGGGAGCGATAGTATGGTTTAGCAGTTGAACAGAGTACAGAAATCAGCTGCGAAGGAAGGGTAGCACTACTCGACTTCAACATCGAAGTACTTATCTGCGCACTCAAGCTATGCGACCTTAACAAACGTTCTTGGGATAATACTAGAAGCTCGTTAGAACGCACCAAGTTAAAGTACGCACCAAGTTAAAGTACGCACCAAGTTAAAGTACCATAATAGTCCAAACGTTTATCCGTGGTGACGAATATTTTCCTGCAGCTACTGACGGACAGCTGATGGGTATAACTTAGCCGTGAAGCTGTTGTGTGGCAAGAGTAAAATCTATCATAATGCTGAACAGAATAGAAAATTTGGGGCCAAGGAGTCATCAGGTTCGCCTTGCGTGGTGCCAAACAGCGAACAGTCAGAGGTCAAAGAGGCGAAATTTTGCCACAAGTTTTCTCTGCACCTGAAACAGGCCAGTGTCAGTGAAATTCTTGCTCGTGAGAGGAACGTGTCTTTGCGAAATACTTTTTTGTCCCTTATTCCTCGCTCACTGGTTCAACTATGTGCCCGATGGAGCGAGTCTCTCTACAAATGTTGGCACGAAGTTGACGAAACCCAACCGTAAGACGCTTACAAGTGTCTTAAAAAAGCGAAACGGAGGCAAGCACGTGCAATTAGTCTTTCATAACGCCACGTTGACGCTCGAACCAGACGCCAGCTCCTCACAACGAGGATAAAAAAAATTATCGCGCATGCAGAACTGCTACAAGCGGTGCCAGTGAAGGCAAACTTATCGGAGAGTAAGCTTCCGCTACAGAGTCTGCTTACATTGTCTGAGCAACACACTTCCGACTAAGCGCAATTGACCAAAGCTTCTTTCCTTGTCAGCCAGCCTAGAAAGAAAAGACAAGGGGAGAAAAAAAACAAAAGATCGTTCGCACGAAGAGGCCCACGATATGCTAAGCACTGGAATGTATATTCGGCGCATTCACGCTAACGACCGTTCTCGTCGTCCGTGAATAAATAGGGTGGGGCGTGCACTCGACAACTCCGAGCTTCGTTTAAACATCCCACGGCAGCAGCAGCAACAACAAATGCGCCGGGAAAGAAAGCGGCGGCTCCGATGTGTAACAAACACGCAGCTTCTTGTCCCGTGATTGGGGGGGGGGGGGGGGGGGGGGGGGCTATACAATTTAGCGTGAGCTGCACTCAGTTGCGTCTTCACTGACGCGACGTGCCGAATCCCGAGGGATCGACATTCCAGAATGCTGAGAGAGGTGAAAGTTTTCTCCAAGGTATCACCCTCGTCGATATATTAGGCAATTTCTAAAGTTTCTCGCAACACTGCCACCAATGCATACCCAGCCGCCGATGCGCGAGGGAGGTGTAGTACAGGAGGCAGGACGAAAAAAGATAAAAGTTTGGGACCAAATACACGAGAAGGCTAAGGGATCCTGTATGCACACAGCTGACGACGCGTATCGATGCGTCCGTTGCGCGAATAGAAGGCGTGTTGACAAAGACCTGCACTCGAGGCAAAGATCTGTCTCCTTCCCCCTAACTCCCTGCGCTAGCAGATGAACAAAGGCTACATGGTCTACAGAGTCCATGGCGCGCTTCCGTGGAGGCCGCGAGCGATGCGGGTGGAAAAGGGACGGGAGAAATAAAGGCGCCGTGACATGGCGGCGATTTGCTCTGACAGGCTCTGCTGTATCGCGGCGCCGCCGCTGCGACGTGGCGCGTTTGGCGAGGATGCTTCGTTTTCTTTTCCTTTCCCCCCCCCCCCCCCCCCCCCCCCCACGGGATGCGGGAAGGGAGGTATGAAAAGGAGACTGGCGCAGTTTCGGGAAAGTGAGCGATGGCAAGGCTACGTATAGCTGCTGCTTACTGGCGGAAGACGGGGTATGCTGCCGTAGCTACATAGCTCAGGAGAAGACGCCGCGCCATTCCGATATCGCTAAAGTGCAGCGCAATACGCGCGTGGTCAGGCTCGAGCACCTCTTACGGCCTTCCATTTTATTTACTGCAAGCTATAAAAAGTGAAGCAGGGGAGCTCCCTTTGAATATTATTCCTAACAAGAATGTATTTGTAGTGTTGGGCGCCTATGATTTGTGCCTTCCTTACCTGCTGGATTCTTTAGTCCGAGACCAAGTAAGCCGGCTGCGTGTCCCTATTTCTCGGAACTCCTCGGAACCTCTAGTTGCCTCGATTATCGCCGTCTGCTTCTTTCGTTCTTTACCGTGCTCTTGTTCTGTTTTTGTTTTTATTCTGAAATGTTAGCTTGTCTTTTAGTTCCTCGCCTTCTCAATACCTTTCCGTACGTTCGCGCCAGAAGAGCAACAAATTTATTTGAAGAAGTTATGACTCCATAAGTATAACTACAAAATGTGAGTCGCCAAATTACCGCAACCCACATTTGAAATCGCATTAAACATTAATGGTGATGAATGCCACGGATATCATTCTTCTTTATTTATCTAAGAGCCTTAAATACAGCTCGTCATTAGACTGCGGATGCTGCAGGAATAATGTCGGAATCGCGCAAATCCGCTTCTGTTAAAAATAATTATTTTTTTCACTTGAGATTTTTAAAAGTGTACTTTCTGCTCAGACATTACAACTGGTGTCATCTTAGATCAAATTCACCAGTATAAATGATGTTATGGCGATATAATGGGTATCGATCTGCACAAGCTTGCATTGTTATGTGCTCACGAATAGCGGTCAATTTGATGCTAGACGTGCCGGGACCGTAGTCAGGTCTAATACTTAACTATATTTTGTAACCTTAATCGTCATGCCGATTACAGCTGCTGAAGGAGTTACGTGCTGAAAGAAATTTAGGAAGTTCACGTTCTGAAGCAATCATTGTAAAGGTATACGTACCCGCAGCAGAAAAACATTTTTGTAGCAGCTACCCTTCATTTATTCACGTATTCTTAAGACAATTTCCGGGTGGACAGCTGCTATGTTCGTGTGAAGGTCTACACATATTATGAAATCAGAGCCCCATTAAAGAAACAATAGAATAAAGATGCACTGGAAGGTGGGATAGACGCGTCCGAAGTTAAGATAGCTTCCCCTGGAATTACACTGCCCCTACAAAAAAAAATGTCGAAAGAAAGAAAGAAGACATATGGTAATTCTTGCTCGATACACTTTAGTTACACCGGAACTCATACAGCGCTATCACGGCGACGAAGGCACCGAAAGGAGCATCCATCCAGTGCGAAGTAGCTTCCAACATAAATCATTTCGCTGACGCTGCATCTTCGGGTTCAATGCAGGAAGCTTCTTACATAACGCACTCCGCGTGGTGCACGCTTCGCGAAGCCTCGACGTCTTCTAGGGGGAGTAACGAACTGCGTCGCTGAGAGGCGGGCGCGGCTATTTCCTCCCTCCAGCGGGCGAAGACATTCGTAGCCGAACTACCGGAGAAGCGGTTACAGCCGGTCAGCTGCCAGTGGCCACCAACCGACCGACACGCGTGAGGTACGCGATAAGACCCGCACGGCTCGAGCGATGCTGGAATCGAAGTCGTGTCGGGAAGATGGGGGACAGCCAAGGAGGAGGAAGGGGGGAAGGGGGAGGGAGGGGAGTGACAGAGAGGCGAAGGCAGGTGGCGATGGAGGGCCCGATCAAACGGCGGAGGAGGCAAGTTGTGTTCGCTTCTGGGGCAGGTTTCGCGATTCTCGCCGCAGACTGCCGTCCAGGGTCCATGAGAGACTGCTGCCGCAGCCGCGCGAGGCGCGCTGTGATGATGAGCGCATCGCTGCGCGGCGACCCCGCTTGCTCGCCGCACCGGATACCTGTCGAACCCGCCACACTCTTTCCACACCTGTCTCTGTCCTCTACAGTGCTTATCTCAACCCCACACATCACCACCCTCTCCCCCTTCCCACCCTCTTCCTACAGTACCTCCTTATAAGCGGCCAAGCGGATTTTCAACGCGGCGAGGCGGTGAGCGCGCGCGCCTGTTCAGACCGGACGGCTTGCCTGGCGGCCCGCGTGGCAGCGAGGGCGGAGCATCCGGCGTTTTCGTGGCACACGTGTCGCCATCTCTTGGCACCAGTCGCCCGTCCTCAACGCGCGCGCGCGAGCGTCGTCACCGCACCACCGTCGTCTGGACAACCGCTCGCGCTTGCTAACCACTTGTGAAGCAGCTCGGACGAAGAAGACGAAATAATTGGCATTCTACTCGCCGCTACTTCAGGAGCTTTTCAAGACGAGCAGCAGAAAGCTCGAAGACCGCCCGCCAACACCGCTGGTGGGTCCGCCCCGCCTTGCAAGAACGAGAGCGAATTGGTCATGCCAGTGCTTTGATGCTTGTATTCAGTGTCCTTGAGTACGTCGTGTCTCTTGTCACATAGCATCGCGCAACAAGGTGTCGATCAAAAGTGCAGCGCAAAATTCAGCTGTCTCGGTGGATGCCTTTTGAGTCGACTTGTCTCCTCGAGCCCTGGTTGGCTGCGGGAAAGCGGGAAGCTCCAGCGGGGCGGAAAAAATCGGTCCGAGAGCGATCGGGCTGCCCGCCGCGTTTTCCGCCTGCTTTGGCCGCTCGGCGAGGAGGTTTTCGCCGCTTTCCGCTTTCCGCCTGCCCGCTTTGCCCGCCCCGCCTTCGGTGTGAATGCGTCATTATGGCGCATTCACACCGAAAGCGGAGCGGCTAAGCGGCCAAGCGGATTTTCAACGCGGCGAGGCGGTGAGCGCGCGCGCCTGTTCAGACCGGACGGCTTGCCTGGCGGCCCGCGTGGCAGCGAGGGCGGAGCATCCGGCGTTTTCGTGGCACACGTGTCGCCATCTCTTGGCACCAGTCGCCCGTCCTCAACGCGCGCGCGCGAGCGTCGTCACCGCACCACCGTCGTCTGGACAACCGCTCGCGCTTGCTAACCACTTGTGAAGCAGCTCGGACGAAGAAGACGAAATAGTTGGCATTCTACTCGCCGCCACTTCAGGAGCTTTTCAAGACGAGCAGCAGAAAGCTCGAAGACCGCCCGCCAACACCGCTGGTGGGTCCGCCCCGCCTTGCAAGAACGAGAGCGAATTGGTCATGCCAGTGCTTTGATGCTTGTATTCAGTGTCCTTGAGTACGTCGTGTCTCTTGTCACATAGCATCGCGCAACAAGGTGTCGATCAAAAGTGCAGCGCAAAATTCAGCTGTCTCGGTGGATGCCTTTTGAGTCGGCTTGTCTCCTCGAGCCCTGGTTGGCTGCGGGAAAGCGGGAAGCTCCGGCGGGGCGGAAAAAATCGGTCCGAGAGCGATCGGGCTGCCCGCCGCGTTTTCCGCCTGCTTTGCCCGCTCGGCGAGGAGGTTTTCGCCGCTTTCCGCTTTCCGCCTGCCCGCTTTGCCCGCCCCGCCTTCGGTGTGAATGCGCCATTACGGTTGCCGCGCGGGCGGCTATGCTTCGCACTAGGCCTAAACGGGATCTTGCTCGAGGCGTGACGGCTTTATGCTGTACAAATATGGCGAGCCAGGCGAGTTGGAACTGATTCATAATATCACGTGCAGAAAACTACATAGAAAGAGAAGACAAAACAAGCGCTTTATCTTATTCAGGTGCTATTGCTCGACAAGTGCTCCGCGCCAAGCTGAGAAATATAAGAAAAACTAAAAGTTCGGACAGGAAGCATAGAAGTGCGGACTTTCGCTGTTGAAGCGTTTGCTGAGCTAATACGCTATGAAAAGGCATGACCGCCTCCATTTAGCAAGTTTGTGCAAGTTTCATCCTAATTCCACTTGAATTTGATCACTTATCTATGCGTGACAGTAATGAAAGCGTGAGTGTGGCCAACGGAAAATAATACAAACGGCACTACGATACTAAAAACAACCGAATAGAGGCACTGAAACGTAGACACGCCACGTTGAATGCGAACGTGATCGTTCAAACATGTAGTGTTCTAGCTATATAATTACGTGGTTGTCTCCCTTTCCTTCGGGACGTACACATCAGTAGAATGCGCGAAAGACGGCGATATAAGCATGTCCTAAGTTTTCAATTCTTTTCGCACGTGGCGTCACTGAAGAGACCGTAAAATATCAATACTGCCGAAGCGGGAAGTTCAAACTGGGAATGTGCGCGAGCTTTGCTGATAATGGAAACTCGCCAACAAGGAAAAGAAACAAAGGCTATATACAATACTGCGCTATCTGGCACTGCATTTAGCGATAGCTTTTGTATGGTTGGTGACAAACGCAGAGTAACAGAATATACAAAATAAGGCACACGGTTAGTACTACAAGCACTTGCGGACTTTGGCGAATAAGAGAATTCCAGCTTGTTTCTCGCCGCTTTGCAGGAAAAGCAAGGCGAACAATATCCTCTTTTTTTTAAATAGCTAGAAACTACTCCAGCGCGAAGACTAAGCACAAATAACGCGTCTAGGACAATGTTCCCAGAATGTCCGACATCTCTATTCCCGCTCTTGCCATATGCCAGAGCAGAAAAAGATCACCTTCGTTCTTACAACACGTCACTTACGAAACACATGAACACAACCGGTAAAGAACCAAAGCGACACAACGAATCGCGGTAGCGTGCAAAACCACCCCGTGAAAGAAATATGTCGGCTCTCGTATACCTTTCTTAACGCGCGTGTTCCCTACACCGGGCGCACTTTTCCATTAGGCTCGTATTGCCTGCTACGCGCGCGCCACATCACAAATCATTCGTGCTCTCGGCGCCCGCTAAAAGATGCATACTCGCATCAGCGATGCGGCCGCGTACCGAGAAAGGCGCACTCCGCGAAGTCGGCAGTGAATACTCATCTGCCGCCTTCCAACGTCACATGGGTTTGCGTCATTTGCGATTCGCCGTGAGGAGATGCCTCCTCCGTAAAGCGGTAAAGGCGCTTCTCGACCTGCGGCGCGCCGTGCATGCCACCTTCTCCTCGAACACACGGACCCTTTCCCCTCGTACTCACATCAGCACAACCCCTTTCTCTCGCACGTGGTCAGCATGTCGTCCTTCCAGTATGTCTGCCTGCATGCCTGCGAGTGTCGCCAGGAAGAGTTGACGAAGATGACGACCATTTGCCGGTGTGTCGTACACCCATTACGCCGACACGATAGAAGCCACCAACAGCGCAATTGTCTTCCTCCACACCTCACCCCCGGCTCTCCGCCCCCCTCCCCTCATCCACACACACAAACACACACACAGACACACATACACGATCCTCTAGGAATAGTAGTTTGAATAGTTCTTGTTTAAGGCGACATGACGGAGATGTCTCTCGCCCCGGCAACGTAAGTGTCTCACTGAAGCCGGATACCCATGAGCTATACAGTATATTACGCAGCAGCAGATAGCCACCAGCCAGTACACGTTCCCAAGTGGTGTCTCTACAAATTACTCACCGAGCGCAATGCTGCTTAGCCTGAGCTGGCGATCGATCGAGGTGTTTTTTTACTGTCGGTAACTGAGTGCCGCTTTCACTTGGCGTAGACGTTCCCTGCTTCTACAAGAAGAAATCGAAACCCCGACTTCCTTCCTTTCTTTTTCTGGTAGCCATGCCCGCTTTCGTGCTTGCCTATGACACGAACTATTAGTGTTTAAAGCCACTCGGCTCGTTAAGTGGCAACAGGAAACGAAGCTGCAACACCAAGGTTTCAGTATGGTAGGCTAACTGGTCATGAGGGCACAACTGTGAACGCTGTTATGCTCTGCCATGTCGTCAAATTCCGCCGTTTTGCCACTTTAAACCAAAGACAAGCGGCATAGCCAGCGCGTTAGCCAGTCAAAGCTGACAAAATGGCTAATTCGACATTCTGGTGGAATTCGACCATGTCCAGGATAGCACTCAGAGACACGCGTTGGCGGCGCGGCTTGCTGCATTGTATCAGATTTGATTTTTTTTTAATTGAAGTGTATCTACGAGAGGCTGGCACCATGTGTGATGCTGGATACGCCTTCTAACTCAGGCGAAAAGTACATGGTAGTGATAGGCCAGTTCAAGGAAACAAACACACAAATAAGCAAGCAATAGAAATCATTAAAATACAATGTAAATAGAAGCCCACAAGCGCTAACTCGTAGTTCAAAGAAGTTCAAATTGGCACATTTTACGTCACAAGATAGAGAATTTCCCGCCAAATATTGACACATCAGAATTCTTTCTTACACGGTGACCGCGCATAAGACGACATGTTAGTTTGCGTTGTTGCTTGTAGGAGAGAAAATAAGGTTTGCCTATTTGCCTGGATAAGAGAACAATATTTGCCTTTAGATGAGCAGACAGCAATGCACACTTCGTTTGGTGTTTGAAACGAAGCTGCGCATTGTGAAACCGCAGTGTGCAACAAAAACTTTGATACCACGCCCAAGTTGCTTTTCCGTTTGGAATAACACCGTCTACGCGGGAGCCATCGAGCAGACAATGCATAAGTCACAATATCGGATTGGGTTACAACAGTGATGCGGATTATCGTATTCCTGACGCGGCGTTTATGTGGATTCACAGCAGGTCTGGAAACTGCTTGTATACACCGACAGGGTAAACCAGGCTGCTTCCACCACTTACAACATCTCCACCAGCAACGCAACGTAGGAAACGAAGGTGAAGTGAACGCAAGAGGAAGGAACGACTAAATTGCGCAACCGCGTGCACACTTGCTGTCAAATCCGCGTGGCCGAAATTGGCTCAGTGCCACATCTGGAAGCGCAATGCACAGACACTCCTAAGTCCCAGATCGTGGGCGGGCATGTGCGTAGGCAGAGACGAAGTGTGACTGTCGGCTGGTAATTGGATTTATCTGCAACACCTGTCTCGCCTGGTTGCAGCGAAATTCGTGCGAGCAATCTGCCAGCGCTGACGAAGGTAATCTTTTTTTCTTAGCCGTGCTTTCCTCCGCTCTCTTTTACATCCGTAGGCTTCGTAGCACAGCTTTTATTCGCTGTTCTTAAGGCTCCTACTAGGATTGAGTAAATAAAAAGCGTACAAAAGCTTGACCAGTGCCTCATGCAAAGAGTACTACCCACAAAGCTAGCTTTAGCAACAGTGAAAGCAAGAATCTTAGTGGTTCCCGCCTAAGGATGACAAGTCTTCGCCAGTTTCAAGTGTGTCTGCTTCTCATTTCATTAAGAGGTATCAGCACTGAGGGACGCCACACGACAAGGTGGAGAATGGTAACCACTGAGGAGAGCGGAGTAGGTACAGCGCGCCTTAATTAGCCATCGACCATATATATTAGAGCCCAGATGATTCTGTTTATGAATTCTTGCGCGATAGCGCGCCCTTCCTTCGCGCATGTCATCTGCGGACTCTAAATGAGTAAGCTCGTTTAGGTAATTAGGCGAGTTGACAATTTAATTAGAGTAATTGAATACATGTCTCTATTTCGACATCCATAAGTGCTATAGCTGGTTTTCGGCCGCTCTGGTAACGAAGAAACCGCAGTACAAAAAAAAAGAAAATTGTCCAGGTGAGCATGACCGGTCTTGAAGGCACGAGGCACGAAAGAAACCCCAGCTGCGCTGTTATCACTCCGCGTTTTTTTTTCGTTTATATTTTACTTCCGAGGTTATTCGAAGCAGTTTCTCGTGCTGCAATGACCGCCGCTGCACTTTACTTGTATATTTATCTTTATTACTGAGTCACATGAACCTACCAGGAGAACGAGAAGCATACGATAGATTTTTCAAGTTTGCCAAGAATCCAGTTAGGTTAGCTCCTGAAGTTCTCAGGGGAATTCGTTTTTCACTGAAGTAACAATGAATCAACTAACCAGCGAAGTGGATGCCATATAGGATGGCACGCTTTTTCGTTCCATCTTTCTTTTTACAATATAGTAATCTATACTTTCTGAACTAAAATAATACGGATAGATGGCATACTGCCTACGCTGATAGGGCGGTTTCTTGGGCGCATGATTGCACAGAGAACGTATAGTATATGAAAGAAATGGAAGCGGGGAGAAGTGGCGCGCATCACATGTAATCTCATCTTCGCGGCCGTGTGGGCAGAACTTGGAACAAACTGAAAACTTATTATTGAAATTGAGAAAGCAGCGTTCGCACAAATCATCATGGGACCGCCATACCGGCACAATAAACTTGCTTCTTGTACGACCGTGCATTCCATGACGCAGATGTCATCCGTAAGCACTTATGGAGACAAAGAAAGGATCGAGTGTGAGCGCAAGACCCTCCTTAGTCTCGACTGTGCGTATTTAGTTGAGATCAAAGCCAAAAGGCACTGTAAAGAATTGTTGGTGAGAGCGAGGGGGACACCTCCTTACTTTACCCTGCCTATAACACCTTAACGGTCATGAATGCTTTCGGAAAATTGACGAAAAGTGCGCTTTTTTCATATATCTGAATTCTTGATGCCACTTTTTCCTAAGAAGATATTATACCAGGAATACTAACCGCGTTTACTTCTCTTATTGAAAAGGTAGAAAAAATATCGTGTAGTATTTATTTATGTGTCAAAATTATAACAAACTGCAACCTTCGTTTGACCATACGAAAAAAACAAGAAATGAAACCTTGAGTTGCAGAAAGGCATCTCGACCGCGTAGAATAGACGCGATATAAAAAAAATGTGAGACTGGGAGGTTCAGTAGGCATATTATTAATTTCGCTCAATATTCCCCAGTTCTGGGCATTGGTCATATGGTCCGACTCGTCATGTGGTCTACTATTGCTTGTTAATTCTTCAAAATCATAATCGTCATCACTTTGATTGTCCAGGAACTAATCATCGTCACTGGAATGATTTTAACTCAGAAACATCATTCCTGCAGTGTGGTTCTTGGTCCCTACACGCGCCGCCCACGATGTCGGCTCCATGTTAGAGCGCCGCTGTTAGGCGCCCGTTCCTGCGACGAGTGTCGGCATTGGCGTTGTCCCTCGTAAACGAGCAAACGAGCACGTTGAAAGATGAAAGCGAACGCGGAGCGCTGCGGGAGATTAAAGACGGCGATAGCGAAGAAAGACCGAGGAGGAAAGAGGAGGAGGAGGGTATGGCGAAAGCGCGAGAAGCGTAGGGCCGCGCAAGACGGGCGCTGCGACGACGATGACCACGAGATGGCGCCAGAGTAGCGTACGTCGCCTGTATGGAAACAAAGCGCTGCATGAGCGGAGGAGGTCTGTCTGCGGCGGCTGCTGTGAATCGCGCCCCGCGTCACCCACGCGCTGCCTCTCGTGATCTCCCGATTAGCGAGGTAGGCGCGCCACATTTCGCTCGGTTTGCAACGTGCCACACGAAACAGATCATCAGCGCCAGCTAATATATCGCGAAATGAAAGCACGCATAGAGCTGCGCTCAAATTTCGCAATAGGGAGCACCGAAATTGGCGGTGATTGTATTATGATCTAGTGTTGGCAGACACAACTTCAGAGAGGCTGTTCTTGGCTGCATAGAAAACAAAATACAGCCTAAACGCTAAATGCCCAAGCATATTCTTGCAGTTGCACGTAGTTCTTTATTATTTCTTTTACCTTAAACAGCTCATGTTGGCCGTAATAAAAATATAAATAACAAATGCACGACGACAATTATTACGTCGTTGTCTACGCTTTACAGCAGCATCTGAGTATACAATATAATTGGTCACAGAAATCATATACATGCGTACTACTGAGTTCAACTCTACGCCACAAGATGTCGCGGCCAACCTGATTACTTGCGTTTGCGTCCCCAGTATTTCGTGAACGGGTAACATGAATACGAACAAGTTAAAACTACATTAAAGAGTTTTGCCTTGTGTGGTATTCCCGTAAACGCAGGCGGACTTGGCGTTTTACCGGATGGCCTCCCGCCCATCTGGCAAAGCAGGTGGTGTGTCACCTTTTGGCGCTGAGCTGAACCACACAAAGACAGAGCTAATCTTGCATCAACCAAGTGTTTTCTACTTGGCTGCTGCTGCCATTTTCGGCAGCGGCGAATCGTGACGCACTTACACCACTACGAAAATTTAGACCAGCAGACGAAATGAATGTGCTTGGTTACCTTATTATTTGCGCAGTGCTTTTCTGGTTGAGCCCTGCGCCATCGGGTGGCAGCACCGCTCCGTCAGCTCACGCTTACGCCTCCGCCCCTCCGGCAAAACGCCCTGTCCGCCTACGTTTACCGGAATGCCAGAGCAGCTAAAGCTCTCTATCATCGTGAAGGCCTGTTTGAGACCCGCTTGAAGCGAGGTGTCATTGCCAGTCATACGCGCTACATCTCAATGGGAGGACGCAAGTGTGCAGAGCTTCTGAGCCACTTTGTCAGGGTAGCTGAAGCGCATACCTGCAGTGCATGGCCGCGCTCGCGTCGCAGGTCCGTGTCGGGCCGCATGGTGGGCAGCGTTTGGTGGTTCTTCACGCTCATCATCATCTCATCGTACACGGCCAATTTGGCCGCCTTCCTGACCGTCGAGCGGATGGTGACGCCCATCAACTCGGCCGACGACCTCGCCAAGCAGACCGAGGTCGAGTACGGCACGTTATGGTACTCCTCCACGCAAGAATTCTTCAGGGTAAGCTCGGCATTTCGGTTATATACTTCTCTTGCGTCGCTCGTGTTGTCGACGCATCTTTTTACTGCTTGCCACCTACGACCTGATTGTTGTCCCCGCCATCACGCGCGCGACATTTGTTTCTCTTGATGTGTGTGTGTGTCACTTCCCACCTTGTAAAACCGAGCACCCTAACGTATCCGGTTGTCTTCAACATTATCGGCGAACAGAGAAAAGTTGCGTGAAATCCGGATGTTTCACCTGAAGCGTCGATTTCTAAACAGCGACACATCATTAGAAAAAAGGAAAAGAAGGCTTTCCGCTCGAGGAGGACTTTGTCTTATCATTCTGTACAGCTATATCGAAAGGGTAGGAATACTCTCATTCTACTTCTTTTTGTTGCATTGTCATTACGCTATTTCCTGTTAGTAGTCACATCTCCAAACAGCCTCTAACTATAAAACAAGTAGGTTGCTGGTGGCAACTCTCATGCCTATGCGAAAAGGCAACAGGAAAAATGCCTATGAAAGAAAAAAATATATATGTGGACCCAGAGCATAATTTGGAATCTATGTGAAGCGAAGCATTCGTCAAGTGGTTCATTAAATGCTGTAACACTGTTCATCTTCTGCAGTGCGTTTTGCATCATGACGATTGCGTGTCTGCCGGAAAGTGAGCAAGACGCGCAAATCCGACTATGTGATCCACGTGATCCACGTTACCGCGGATTGTGCTGCATCCGTGATCAGCCCAGTTTTCATCGCGCCACCTTCTGGATCAGCCCAGTTTACCAGGGCACTATCCTCAGGAACGGGCCACCTTATCCGGCAAGAAGCCGAATGAACAGACGTGCCAAATCCCGTAATAAAGTTAGATAAATGTGATTTAATGAAATCCCGTAATGCAAGGAATATAAAGATTCGCTTTAATAAAAGAATTTTATGCTCTAGAAGGATTAAACTAGTTGCAGGTATCTTTAGGTACCGTTTATTGCTTCACTGCGTAATATATAGAACACAGCAGGCAACTGGCGGATATGTAGGGGTAGTACAAATTAAGCTACATCTACAGGGCGCTCTTTTTTTTTAGACAATACAGATGTTTTTATAAAAGCTCTCTGCCCGTAAGATACCTGTCGTCTTCGCATACGAGCTCTACGATGAGGCGGAAATACTTTGCCGCTGCATAAGATACACTGAGAAAACTAATTAACAAAATTTAGCTAATTAGCTTTCTTTAGGTGCTTTTAT
The DNA here is from genome assembly GCF_038994185.2 of Dermacentor albipictus. Classification (NCBI taxonomy): domain Eukaryota; kingdom Metazoa; phylum Arthropoda; class Arachnida; order Ixodida; family Ixodidae; genus Dermacentor; species Dermacentor albipictus. Next base: position 47,280,693 of record NC_091823.1, on the reverse strand, counting down.
TACCTACATTGCATACTTTTACTAGCCACTGGGATCTGTTGAAACAGTATGCACATTAGACTCAAGAAGCCCTGTAATAAGAAACCCTCGTAGGCAGCGTGGTCCATTAAAATGTTTTCATGCATTTTGTTTTTTTGTGCGTGTGTGTACGCCTGTGTGTGCGTGTGCGACTGCTGAAGCAGACAGACGTAGCGCTAGCAATTGCTCGGACTGTGCTTCTGCGACCCTTCGATTTACGACCCTTCTCGACAAACTAAACCCGGAACTTTTCGCCTTTAAAGCCGAAGCTTACAGTCAAATGCGAGCAACCTCACCGCGTCTCTTATGGTTCTCCACGGATTCCTGGTTGTGAGTGCCTGCGGATAAACTACGCGATCGTGCGGTATAAATCGAGCCGTCTAGATTGAGCAGCCGCGAAGAAGAGGCCTGACTAAAGGGGGGACAAGCCTCCCATCGCTTTCTGGCACCGCTTGATTGCTTTGAACACTCGGCGTTCCCGCTTTGTCACCGGTTTAGGGCGAATCCCCAGGGCACCACCGCTAGTCGCTCGCTTTCCGAGGCCGGAAAACTAGACTAAGCAAAAGGCATTTTCGTCGTATCAGCAGCCCGCCCTTCAAAGACCTTCTCCTATCGCCGGGAACGGCCGGCTGCGCGTGTCGTGACAGTTTTCTTTTTTTTTTCTTTTTGTTTATTTTCTCTCCGTAGTGTTTGCGAGACGGTGACACACAAGCTGAAAGGCTAAGCAGCGCAAGTCGGTGTCCTACCGCTGTATTATTTTGTCCTTCTTTCCCCCTGAATGGCTCTCTTTGCATGACTAGAGCGCTCTATGCTTGAACGACGGTTTCATTATTTTGCTTTTTGCATAATATATAGATGTGAAGCATTATACTGCTGGCCTGTGCGTGTAGCAGATTATGCACTATTATGCTTTGCCTGCCATATATTCTAGGGTATAGTAGATAAATTGTGATCATAAGCTTTTTTTTTTTTTTACCGGAATGTAAGACACCAAGGGCGCCCTTGGCGCGCTTTTTCAAAGTTTGGCCTGATTTGCCCGTTATACTTTTTCGCTGCCCTTAGTTGTTTTTCTCGATATGCCTTTTTTTCCTACTGTTCTTTTGTATTTCTTCTAGGGAGTTTTCTGGCAGGGTGGCCGTCTCTTCCCTACCAAAGTAAATGTAGCTGGAAAACAACCAACGTTCATGTCTCATCTTGGTGAACTTACGTGATATGCCTTGTGCACAAGGTTGAATACGTTGTATCTTCCAGGTGAATTCGCGAGAGGGCCAGGCCTACCATGCAGGAGACGCAGCTCTACCATACTTTTGCGGCGTCAGATGATATATGGATACTCGCACTGCATCGAGTAGCAGCACAGTATGTTGCTGCCGTAAGCTGTTACTGTAGTAGCTCACCGACAATGACCGTCATAATGTCATCAAGCCAAAAACAAAGCTCAATATTCACGAAATAAAACTGACTGTACGACTAACTGCATCAACAGAATATTTTTTAAACGAAGCTTTCCTGCCGTGTTTCAGGCACTTTTTCGTACTTACCTGGCCTCAAATGCCGAACGCCATGGACGCATGTTCCGACAAGCGGGATAAAACAGCCTTTCTTGCAGAGAAGCCAGCACGTTCAGACGATTGGCGCGTTTCGATCCGCACTTTGCACTAGAAGACACCGACGCATCATAAACAAAATGAGTACAACGCGACACTATGGATATACCAGTGAAAATTGACTCAAATACATGTATGATGTACTGCGTGTAAATATGTGTATATAATATCCAGCCTGTCTATAATTGCCTGCAAATAAGATGATTTCTTCGCAAAACATGATGCTTTTAATACTAATTATACCTTGACGACCACACTTCATATCACACACACATTTGTTAATGAGCCAGTAACATCAACAATGCTTCGCTTTATACGCAGATGTCAACTGGAGTTGAGTCTGCCTGTTGTTGGTGGTGGTGGTGTTTTATCCACTTCTCTTAGCGCATGTATTTGCCTTATTCTTATGTTACTCCAGGTATGTCACGAACGGTTCACTTTCTTGATATTCCCGTTACGTCAGCGTACTCTTGTTTGACGTTTACGTGTTACCAGGACTTCACGTTTATATGTTAGGATGTTACCAGGACTCTTATGTTACTATATATAACGAGAGTTGTATCACTCTGCCGTGATTGTAACCCTTTTCATATTTAATCTAATAATACCCACGCCTACATAATTTTAACCTCACTGCCTACTATGTCCCTCTCCCTCTACATTACTTTCGCCTCAGGTGTGATACACTGTATTTCCCTAATGCAGTCTTATTAATGCAGTCTCCCTTACTTCAACCCTTGCGAGACCACACGATTTGGTCGAATTATCCGAAATGTCGAGTTAGCACACGGCGGCAAAATTAGCCAATTTCAATATATTTTTATTGTTTATTGCTCGTACTGTCTTTTCGTTTCTTGATCTTGACGCACGACTCAATCAGCATGACGCGAATAGCACCGACATGTTTAAAAGTTGTCTCAGCGTAACACGACACGAAACAAGCGGGAACGAATTGCTTCACGGGTGAAAGAAGCGTGGGCTATAACAAGATATAAAGATATTAAATATGCCAGCTACACGGCTAGGGCAGCAGTAGCATTATCTGCTAAATTTCTCGTATTCAAGCTATTGGTAACCGTTGCGAGCATGAGGGCGCACAGGTGGGAGCCGAATTAACCGAAGCGGCATGTTTTCGAGTACAAACTAAGCACGTCCTCCTTTCATAGCAATGTCTAGTATTTCGCCAGGCCTTTCCAGTGCGTTCGAATCAAGCGAGAAGTCGAATTAGCTGAGGGCGAATTAACAAGAGTCGATTGCATTACCGTTATAGTGATGTACTCACGGATACCGCTCGGTCTTGAATTATGTGTCCATTAAGCCTCTAGTGGCGACGACTGTTGGGCAAAATGGCAGGCTTTCAAATAAAGGAGAAAGAAGTCTGTCTTTCAACTTATCCTTCTCGTCGTCCTTTTCTTCCCCGCGCCTGTCGTCACGCAGAGATCAAAAATAGCAGTCTACGCCCGCATGTGGGAGTTCATGAACTCCAACAGCCGGGTGTTCACCTCGTCGTACGAGGAAGGCATTCGGCGCGTGCGCGAGTCCAAGGGCAAGTACGCCTTCCTCATGGAGTCCACCAAGAACGACTACATCAACGAGCGCCAGCCCTGCGACACCATGAAGGTGGGCGGGAACCTGGACGCCAAGGGATACGGGGTGGCAACACCCCTCGGATCTACACTCAGGTAAGCGATGCCTCAGCCGAAGGCCAAACATTTGTAGCACGTCCAGCTAACACGATTGACTCGATCATGATCATCACAACCAACAACAACAATGGCCTGTGTATATTGTTACTGGAAGAAGACCGCTCGCAGCAATATCCAGTTACCCCTGTCTTGCGACAGCCGACTCCAAGTTGGGCCGGCAAATTTTCTAATTTCATCACACCACCTAATTCCCTGCTGTCCTCGACTGCATTTCCCTTCCTTTTGCACCAATTTTATAACTCTTATATATACCGCCAGTTACCTGCCCTGTACGCATTACATATCCTGCTGAGCTCCATTTCGTTAATCTTAAGGTCAGCTAGAATGTCACATAACCCAGTTTACTTTTTAAACCACATCGCTGTCTTCCTGTCTCTTAAAATTACGCCTAACATTTTCGTTTCATCGCTCGTCGCACGCGTGGCTAATAATAGTCTACAGTTCCCGTGAAGCATTGCAAAAGGATGATTTGAGTTTATTTTCTCGAGCTCACAAATGCATTGGTTAAGATCAGAATAGTTTGTCCCGATTGATTGATTGATTGAATGATTGATTGATTGATTGATTGATTGATTGATTGATTGATTGATTGATTGATTGATTGATTGATTGATTGATTGATTGATTGATTGATTGATTGATTGATTTTACCAACCCGGAGGAACCCCCGGGCTTGGCACCGCAGTGGAGGGCTCCAGGTTGATTTTGATTCAATGAGTTTCTTTAACGATCGCCCAAATCTAAATACACGACCAGCTTTTTCTCTTTTTTTTTTCAATACACCGTCATCGCACTGCAGCTACCATGGCCAGGAATCGAAATAAGGGCATTTCGCTCAGCACCAGGGTGTCACAGCACTGAGTCACAGCAGTCGATTCGATCCTTCGCTGCTGAATATTGCAGACATTTTGGCAGCGTCGCCTCGACCTCCTAAATGCAGGCGAGAAGTTTGTTCACAAAAGGTATTCATAATTTCAACTTAATTACAAATACAGCAAACTTAAAAGAGAATACACCCACATATGAGACGCGCAGCCATGAAAAATGGCTCATACTCTTCTCGAGGACAAATTACGGCCATCAAATGGTCGCAAATACCTTGCCACGGCTAGATTGGATTGTAAAACTTTATTTGTCCAACAGATGTAGGGAAGGCTTTAAGTCTTCCCACCTAGACGACGGCCAGGAGTCCTTGGACCCTAGCGGGGATTTCGGCCAGTTGGACGGTCTTCAGTTGAATCTCCGGATCGGAGCTGAGTAATAAGGTCTCCCATTGTTCCAAAGACGTTATTCTTCCCTCAGAGGGAGCCTGTGGGCTAATAAATTCTTACCTAGAAGCCGGCGTTGACATCCATGCCTTGACACCATCGGAGCTCATCTGTCTGATGAAAACTACCATTTAAATCGCCATGATTCCGTAAAACCATATGCATTCAGTGAAAGAAATGTAATTTATTTTGATGTAACCCACTGTTTCTTTATTTTTTTTTTCATTTCTGAAAGTGTTCTTTGCCACCGTTCTGCCAATATGTAAAAGGGGCCAGGGACCACTCAAGCTGCCAACAAGCAGCTTTCACCTTGGCCCCCTCCATTTGCTTTAAATGGGCACAAATAAAATGAAATGAAATGAAATGAAATAATCACAAGTATAAAAAAACAACGCAAAGCAAATATGAAGAGAAAAGTGGACACTAGATGTGGCTGAAAATCCATCGACAGGCACCCCTTTCCACCGGGCCTCCCCTCGCCCCCCCCCCCTAAAAAAAAGAAATCATCAAAAATTGGTCAGAGGGATAACAGAAAAATAAAAAAATAATGTTAACGACAAAATAAGCGTTTCCGCAGAACCTGTACTACAACTGTAAAAGTTCACTCCATTATTTTTTTTTTTTCGGGCTGTCAATGCGACGCACTGACGCATGGCGTTCGTTCTCGGAATGACAGGGACCGCCTTAACCTGGCCGTGCTGACTTTCAAAGAGAACGGAGACCTGGCGCGCCTCGAGAACAAATGGTGGTACGATAGGAGCGAGTGCAAGACGGGCGACAGCAAGGTGAGCAGCCCTGGCGACGGTCGTCATTCCGCGTGGCTTCTTCGGCAGAGGCGCATTCTGTGGCGTTGAACATGTCACAGAGCGAACCGCTGCAGGAGCGCGCCGGTGTCACGGAGAGTGACTGTTTAGCGCCGTTTACCCCCGACAGTGTAGTCCGTCCATAGTCGCTTCATGTCACCGGCTTCCAGGCCGGCACTGTAGAAACATTGACAATTGGGCCTGTCAGTATGACTTCATTGTAGATAAACAGCGCAATCAAACGCGTACCCGGGAAAGAAGGGACAAGTCAGCGTGCTGTACTGCCCCTTCTCCCCCTTGCGCTGTTTGGGCACAATAAATTTCAGGCCGGCATCAAGTGCTTTTGGGGACTTCATTATTGTGCTTACGCTCACCGGTGATATCTTGTGAGCAAAAAGAATAACTCACGTTGAAATGAAAAAAAAACGGCAGTCCTCCCAGCACAACGGTGATGTGCTACATCTGTCCATTACTTATCTCATGTGGTTTACAGTGAATGCACAGAATAACCACTAAGCACTGATAACAATAAGAGGTCCGCCCACGTGAAGAGTCGGTGCACATCGGACAACGTCTGTAGTTACCAGAGATAGATTATATTCTATGTAAGGATGCGCGGCTACTTCGCGGACGACGCTGAGATTTTATTTGTCTTAAGAAATGAAATGATAGGGAAGGTGTCAAAGGCAAATGGAAGAAATATGAGAATGGAATGGCGATTCGCATGCCTAAGGCGTGCAGTTAGAAGTTTGCACAAGTCCAGGGCAAATTTTTAACTCCTGCATTACTATAGCATAATGGAGCGCTGAACCGGATATCACATATAGTTTGGTAGGCATAGCACAAGATTACCCTAGATTGCACAGAAATCCATAGAATTGCAAAACGCTCGATAACACAGCCATTCGCTGTATACGACTCTAAGCACTGACCCGTAGCATGGCTCAGCTCACATCAGGCAAGCGGGACACGTACCAGCTCAAATTGAAGAACGGTATTGTCTGCAAAGCAGCACAAACCCGCAACAAAATATCCGAAACTGTATATCAATCATAACGTTGGTGCACTTCGTGGCACAGAACTGACGACAAAGCACTCTTGGATGCAGCAACTTGTGGAACAAGTGGCACTCTGCGGATTTCCGCAGAATTTATTGCATATTTTGACATAGGGAGTTGCCTAGCAATTCTTAACAAGCCAGTTCTAAAGCCAATAGTTGTTTGAGTACCTACAATGTGTTTCCTTTTATGTCCTATGACCCTGTACATTGTACCACTCAGAAAGAAAAATGAATAAGAATTAAAACTTTGAAGCTATGTTACACTGAGCTATTTTTCAACGACCTTAAGTGTGTAGATCTACTTTTCATCAAAATAACGCAAGAGTCAGCAATTCTGCACTTGTTTCGTACGCTGTCTTTGTCTACAGCGAAACGAATGCACAATTTTTACTGCTTCGAACAAACTTTAACAGCGTGACTGGCGCCCTTTCCCGCCAGGAGTCGACACAGAACGAGCTGACGCTGAGTAACGTCGCCGGATGCTTCTACATTCTCATCGGTGGCCTCGTGCTAGCTATGGTGGTGGCCCTGCTTGAGTTCTGCTATAAGTCGAGGCTGGAGGCATCCAGATCTAAGGTAAGTACGCACTCGCTGGGCGCCGACGACGACTGAGAGCATCTTTATCGTGGAGTGATCTCGGCTATGCATTACTACCGCGCCCAGCACACCTGCCGAAGAGCGCGGGAGCCTTGTGCGGCTGTGTACATTTGCTCAATGTAGTCGAGATCGCCTGTTCAAGACAATTTATTCCGCAGAAAGCCGTGCCTTATCGACAGGTCACCGCTAGTCGCGCTGCCCTCTATGCAGCGATGGCAGCCGTTGTAGTGAGCGACTAGTTACCTAATGCGGCAAGACGCGCCTCATATTGGTGACTACTTTGGCTCGCCTGGCATAGAGTATAGTATGCCTGATCAAAGGTACAGTGAAAACGCATTGCATATAGCGAAAGCCACGAAATCGCAGAGACAGGCCTTATCCGGCAACGCATGCTCAAAAGGGAGTTACTATCTCAAACTAGCTTTAGCACAATGCTGTAGACGGTGTAAATGCACTTCGGACCGCACCGCTCCCGCGCTCGAGAAAGGTGTACCGAGGTCTATATACACCACGTGACCATGCACGTTTTCGTAATGTGTCAGAGGCGAGAGAGATCGGGTTCATCGTTGGCACAGTCTCTGTAAAGCTATATCGTTGTTCTTTGCCACACCTTTCGTCCACTTCTATCGGATTTCCTAAATGTGCTAAGTTTAACTGACTGCCGTTATGCACAAAAGCCTAGCGAGCTATTGAGGTCATTCGTTCTCAGATCATATTTCCAGCTATCTTATAGCTAGGTTTGTCCGTATACAGTTAGAGAGGAGAAATGACTATGCATCATCGAAAGTATGGCTACTGTACGTGGGAGATTTTCAAACCACCAAACCAGGTTCTTTAGTTTTCAAACAAGAGCAAAATTAGCATGACCTGGGAAATCGTTACGCTATTCAAAGTACACAAATACAGTCTCGAAACTTGGCTACAGAAAAAATTGGATCTGTGAGAGGGATCTTATATCTTATTAATTAGGGTGCAACAGGCAGTCATAATGAACAAGAAAAATGCGAATGTTAAACAAAAACAGAGATGGATGAAGCACGAGTCTCATGAAGATAAATCTGACAAACAAAATCGTAGGTGACGCAGGATGTTAAATACATTTGTGTTTCTACGGGGCCATAAAAACTAAGCGTTCTACCTAGTAGCTTACCAAATCTGAATACCGGATGCAAGGCGTTACATTTTTCACAGCATAAAAGGAAATCAAAAGAATCAGATTCAATAAACAAAAGCCTATGGATAGCCACGCATTGCAGACAAAGGTATGTTGTATGGCATCCGCGGGGGTGGCCCACAAAAAAAAAAAAAAATAGCGAAACCTTCGGCTCGCGCGCGAGCAATAGTCGAGCCGCTTAAAGCGTCATCAATTTTGCACAACGAGCAAAGCGCAAGAAAAGAATCTGTATTGTGTGACTGCTTCGCAATTACTCCTCGTTGGATCGCGTTCCCCGTGGCCGCAACCTTCCCGCGTAGTTCGGCTTTTCATAAATCACACTGGTTTCACTTTTCCATCCTTTCCTTCCCTCGCACTCTGAAGAACCGCGTTGTTCTAAATTCTAGGGAAGCGAAAGCCTCCGACACGGGTAACAAATGTGTTTGAGCTCAGAATTCTGCATCTTGCGAGGCCTTTGCGAGAAGTCATTCGTTATCTAAGTAATCACCCCTTATAGTACCTGTGTGTAGCTTGTTACCGTTAAATATTTGTTTTTGTTTTTCTAATTTTAAGCTGGCGTTTGACATTTCACTCTTAGTCATTTGCCAAAATATATATATTTCTTTATTTTCGTAAATGTCCGCGTCTACCTGGAACTGTCGACACTCCCCTCCTAATTGTCTTCTCCACATTCGCAAAGCTGGTATTCATTCTTGACTTGAATGCAATGGTGCGCACTGGTACGCACTGGTACGCACTAGTACGCACTAGTATGCCGACTGCACACGCTCCGTATCATAAATTATAACTTGCGTAAGACTCAGATAGACGTATCTTGTATTTTATTGTTATCATTACAGCAGAAAAAAAACGTATTTTTTATCTGTATGTGTGCATATTGACCACGCCCATTTGCCCCCATGTTACGCTCGTCTCTATCTCACTCTTCCATGGAGACGCAATGAAACGTAACATTTCAATTTATATCAGCTTTATTTCCTACATTGCGCTTATGTCTCTGCCATCTGCCGCTTTACTTTGGCACCCGCTGGCTACAACTATCTTGCCCAACTAAGTTTCCTTCTTTATCCAATTTAATAAACCAATTCTGAAGCCCTTTCATTTCCGAGCGCTGTGCTGCAGCGGAAACACCACCACCGCCTCCGCCGCTGCCGCCACCCACTTCTCATAACCGTCGCGGACGAGTTAAATTGAAGCTAGCGCCCTCACCTTCCCGCCTCGCTTCCCACAGAGGTGAAGCGAAAAGGCGGGAGCGAGAATAATTCTCGCCGCGTAATCCGTTTTGGCAGCGATTACGAGTGCGCGCCGCGGTTGGCGACGGGAGGGAAGCGCTTCTTTGGTTCGTTCTCCGCTGCATGCACGTCTGTTCACGTGCACGTCTTGTGTTCTATGTGAGGCCAGAAACTCTTGCATCGCCTTGTTTTCAATCCCTCTCGCTTTACGTCCATCACGGTGCCATCTTTCCTTTGTCACACCCCTCCTCCCCTCTTTTCGTAATATGGCGAGGGTGTATAGGAAAGCGGGCTCTCGACTCGCTTTGTTCGCCGTGCGTTTCGAAAACAGCCAGCTCAGCAGAGACAGCGAGATCCTCGCGGCGGGAAAGGTGCCAGGGCTGGCGGCGCGCAGGCGTGCCCTCCTTTAGGAACGGCGGGAAGAAGGCGAAGAGGAAGAGCTCGCGAAATAATGCGAAAAGCGGGAACATCATGCTACAGTTTCGCTTGAATAATTCATACAACCCTCCTCGCTCGCAACGTCCCACGCCGACCGCCTTCTGTGCCGCTGTACTCGCCTTTTCCTTTTTCCCATCAACCGTCCTTCCTCGTTCTTGGGCATGCGCTCTCTCTCTCTCTCTCTCTCTCTCTCTCTCTCCTTGGACGCACGGGCACGCACAGACGCAGAACCGGGACGGAAGCGCATTTATCATCGTCCTCGCTTCCACTGTTGCCGCCGCTTTGCTTTGCTATACGTCCGTGACTGTTTCCTGGAAAGCAGGCGACGCATTGCCGATGTATGAAATCGCCGAGCTAGTCGCCGCATCAATTTCTTTTTTTTTCTTATTTCACGTTCTTTTCGCGCTGCTTCGCATGTGTTGTTCTTTTTTTTTTCCTGCGCCGTCTTGTCCACGGGGCGCCAGATAAGACACCGAACCATCGCTCCCAGAGCGCTTTGGCGTTTTGCCGAAGACAATGGCCTCCTTTCTACGTCCCCTCCTTTCCCCGGTCTGCGTCTGTCTGTCTCTCTCTCTTAAGAAGATGAAAAGTGGAGTGATATCCGCATGATTTGGCCCTGACGGTGGACTGATCTTTATTTCTGCAGCCAGCAACCTTCGCAGTTTGTCTCCACTGTCATTCCTCTCCGAGTGTGATGTGATCGGCAAAGGTGGAAGACGAGGAAGGAAAGAAATGAAGAGAAAGAGGAGGAAGGAGTATTAGGGCGAAACTTGCAAACGCGGCACCTCAGAGATGATGAATGCTTTCTGCCACTCACGACAGTAAAAGGGCCGCCGCCACAGCGGCCGCCGTTTTACGAAATTGTCCAAGGCAACGATGACGTTTGACCCCGGAGGGACAATTCCTTTCCGAGTTGCTTCCCACCTTCGACCTTTTCTACGAGTTGTCCTCACGCTGCCACGTTATTGCTTTTCACCGTCGCTGCTGCTGTTCCCGAAGGCTATGAAAGTTGCAATAGGTTTTCCGCAGAAATAGACGTTGCCTCTAATGGGTGACTAAGCAGGAGAGTCATTTTACTCAGTGCTGTAGTCTTTCATGCTCCTGGCAAAAAGCTATAATTCGTGAAAATATTACGACCAAGATTGTTATATCTTCGGTAGCGTTGGGAGGGAGACCAAAAGGCCCACTACAGTGAAGCAGGTAGTCCATTGCAGCGGCAAACGGTGCCAGATAGCAAGAGGGACAAGAAAAGGAAACGGGTACGATAGCTAGGCGTATTAACAACTGCATGTTTATTCCTTGGACGCGCAAAATAAATAATGGTTGAGTAAGAATGAACCGAAGACACGCACGAGTACAAAAGGAAGTAAAAAAAAAGGACAAGCCTCCTATGAGTTCATACGTACGCGTTCTTGGCCCTCGCTTTCTGTGGCGCCGTTTTCAGCTGTAATGAACCAACTAACCCAATAATATGTTTCAACTAGTCCAATAAAATTACGGGGCAATGAACTGTAGCGCATTACTAAATCTCTAAGTAAAGGTCATGTATTACCGATGCACGGTGGAATGCACGTGATTTCATAAGCAACAAAGGCCATGCTACTGATGTGTACTAAACTACACAAACACCGGTTGATAATACGACAACAAAAGTATTTCCCACTCATTTGAATCATACCCTGAAACAAAGATTGCACTTAAAATCAGATATAAAGAAAAGCAATGCGACCCGTGCTAGCTACCGGAGGTCCTAAATTTCACTATTACCACTCGCACTCCCTGATCAATTTTATAACATTAGGATCCTCTTCAAAGGCGTCCTAGTGTCTCTTACTTTACTGCATCATTTTCTCTTTTTGTTTTTGTTTTACTTCCTCTGAACGTAAATTCGTAAAACAGTACAGTACAATAAAAGTTTATTCCATATTTAATTCAAGTTCTAATAACAGCATTTACTTGCAATAATAAGGTTGAAAAACTAATAACCTACATTTTGAATAAGCATGCTAAGGTATACGGTAGGCGTGAGTTGGTTTATTTAGTCACAAGAGGACCAGTGCAACTTGTGAGCAACTGTACTGGTCTACATGCATGCAACGCTTTCACATGAGACACTGCCGCAATTTTCGAAACACAGGAGTCGCGGAGGAAACCTAGGATGTTTCTAGGGTTTAACATGCGACCACAAATTAAAAAAAAAGGAGTGTACAGCATATCTAGCACAAGCGAGCGCATATTTCACCCTCATATTCACATAAACACAAATAAGCCGCAGAAAAAGAATTCACAGACGATTACGACACTCCTTCATGCGAAATTTGAGCGCAACTATATACATGTTTTCATTTCGCGATATGTAGGCTGGCGCGCACAATCTGTCTCGTGCGGCACGTTGCAAACGGAGCGAAGTATGACACGACTGCCTCGCTAATCGGGAAATCGCGAGAGGCAGCCCGTGGGTGACGCGTGGGCGCGATTACAGCAGCCGCAGCGATTTGTTTCCATACACGTTTGTTTCCATAGACGACACGCGCTACTCCGGCGCCATCTCGTAGCCATCATCGCCCCACAGCCCGTCTTGCGTGGCACTATGCTTTTCTATTCATGCTTTCGCCATACCCTCATCCTCCGCTTTCCTTCTCGCGCTGTCTTCGGTATCGCCGTCTCTCATCTCCCGCTGCGTTGCGCGTTCGCTTTCATCCTTCGCTGTGCTCCTAGCTTCACTCGGTTACGAGGTACAATGCCGACGCTCGCCGCAGGAACGGGCGCTTAGGAGCTCAGCTCTAAAAGTTTTGGGGAAGGCTTCTACAGTCAGCTATCACAGGGCTGTTTACTCTAATGAAACATATCGTGCTTTCTCAGAACGTCTGGTTTGCACGAGCGGCTTTGACTCAAGTACTGTCTGTGCATGTCTCTAAGCCCTCTCTCTCACTTCTCTCCCTTCCCTCTCTTCTCTTACCCTTTCCCCCAACATAGGGTAGCCAACCAGACTCTTGACTAGTTAACATCCCTGCCTTCCTTTTCTATCTCTCTCTCTCGTGCTGCGAACATGGGTCAAAAAAAGAAACAACTTGGCGATTCTTGGGCGGATGTAATTGGGCGGATGTAAAACACGTGACTGGGGCTAAAGTTTACCGTGCACCGCTTTCAGGCGCGGTGTCAACGCTTACCTAGAACGAGTGAGCTGTGTGAAGGCGTGTGAAGGCATTTGAATGCGTGACGTTGCTCGTTCGCTTCCGGATCGACCACATTTACCGTTCTGTTCTTTCTCCCTCTCTATTCCTTCCTCTCTCTCTTTCTCTCTATCTATCTTCTCTCTCTTTGTCGTTTTTCTAATAAGTTATTCTTCTCTTCCAGCGCGAGCTAGCCCCCCAACTGGGTTTTCTCGTGTTACTGCCTTTTTATAATCTCTATTTCTCTCTTCTTTCCCTGCAGATGAGCATGTACGACGCCATGAAGGCAAAGGTCCGCATGTCAATCACAGGCACGCAGAATGGAGACCGCGGCATAGACCATGGAGAGCGAGGAAGGGTACGCCAGGATACTCTGTAATTATGACGCCCCCTCTCTTTTTTGTGTTCGTTCGTAGCCACCCCTGTAGACACCCCTGCACACATACAGGTCAGCTGCTCGCGATGATTCTGCCATTGCTGTTTAACACAACGTTCATTCGCTCACAGCAAGCACGAAATACGAGAATGTACGGCAGCATTCTAAAAGGAAAAGTGGTTTAGACTAATCGAAAACCATGACCACAATGCATTTCTTACGCTGAAGCGATTCTTAATCACAGACTCCGGTCTATGCTAACAGTTACCTTGCTATTAGCTAAGGCTTGCCGTCCAAAGACAGACAGTCTCTATGAAAGAGCAGCCCTGTGAGGGCAAAAGCTGTACATGGAACATTAAAAAGGAAGAAGATCTTGATAAGTAAACTACATTTCTATAACACAAGAAAGTCACTGTTGCAGTGAGAGGCAGTTTGATAAGCGGGAACGGAAGCAATATTGAAAGTCACCACGCTCAAGTTTCTGCACAAGCCAGCCACGACGCAGTGAATTCTGACGCCGTCAGCTCAGACCTGGTTAATTTTTGTTGGTAACGATGGACTGCATTGTATCGTAATGGAAACAAATACTGAACTTAGCAAATATTGGGAACATTCACTGCACCGAAATGGCCCAAATACGAGAAAATACTTACTGGCGCTAAGGTTCCGGCGTGTAGTTCAAAAAATTAAAGTTTGGACATCGTTTTTCATTTTTAGCGTAGCGCCACCGTTAATGTGTGGCTAGGAGTACGAAAGTCGTCCGGAAAGTGGAGGAAAAGCGTACTCGGCTCCCGGCTAGACGGTCGCCATCCGAGCGATTATTCCTCAGTTATCGTGAACGTGCCCGCGTTCATGGACATGCTGAAGTGACTAGCGCAAGGGTGGACACGGGACACTAAAAAGACGACGAGGACAAGCTCTTGTCCTCGTCGCCTTATTTAGTGTCCCGTGTACACTCTTGCGCTAGTCACTTCAGCCAACCAACTAGCCCGGTCTCACACCCTGCTCTATGGACCTGCCAGCTTCCCTCAATAAACGTAGCCGCTCATCTTCTCTCAGCCGTCACACAAGTAAAAAATATCTTACAGCGAAATTAACGAACACATCGTTTTGAAAGAATGCTTTCATTCTAAGTTGGCTCGGTGTTTCCCTTTATTGTACCTTTAATACGTGCGACACAGCGCGCGGTAGGAACATGGTCATGGATATACAAAAATGCCAACATCGGCGGAATCAACTTGTAAGCAATAGAACTAGTAACACAAGAAGAGTCGAGGCGCAATGTTTCCCAGAAAAAGGTAATTTCGCAGCAATTTCTCTAATTTTATGTTCTCAATATTTCCCTGTAGTCTGTTTCTCTGTAGTCTGCCCCATTAGAATTATAGTTGTTTTGTTATGTCTCGTGAAAGACTTTTCATTTAAATATATTCTCAGCTTTTCTTTTCTTTTGTGCTTTGCTGTGCCCTGTAATTATTATTAGTGTATGTACTTTTCCCTCATTTAGTTGCCTTGAACGAAGGGCATGTCCTACGGTTTTAGTGTTCATCCCTTCCTTTCACTTCCACCTGTAGATCATACTTTTCTGTATATACACAATGCTTGCAACAAAGATAACTTTACAAGCAATAAATTTGCGCATTTTTATGTGAAAGGGCGCAGCCGGTGCCATTCAAAGAGGACAACATCTCCTAAACACCCTATCATAAAATAAGGTCCACAGGTGATTATAATCACTGGTTCACGCACATTTTGCGAGTCCTTATGCTGCAAGTGAAAATATAATGATAATAGGGACTCCATAAAGTTGACGATTCCATAAGCACAAAAAAAATCTACTTAGATGCTCGGATTTAGCATTTTTGGTATATTCCTTCCCGACGTGCCTCAGTAACTCTTCGTCATTAGGAATATTGTTAGGGCAGCACACACCCCTTGCACGTTGACGGACCACACTGATCTGCGGAAGCGGTCATCTCACCGCCAATTTTCTTTCTTTCTTCTTCCCTCCACCATTCATGCCTGCCCTCTGACAGCTCTATAATCCGGCGCCTAACCTAGGTCAAGTTGACGGCTTCGGGGAGTACCCGGGAGTCAACACGCACACTCAAGTCTAAAACTGCAAGTTTCTTTTTGGCACGGTGTCACGCAAGAACGCTAAGCGCGCGTGCGCACAGAGCGATTCCGGGAGCGTGTTCTCGCGCGAGTACGATGAGACGGCGAAAAAGAGATCGATCCGAGACGCCTGGACCGCCTCCGGCGTCAACGACAACGGGAGCAACCACCGTGCCATGAAGCGACGTGGGCTGCGTCTCCTTCCCCGGGATCCCTCACCGTTTGTGTGCGGGGGACACTCTCGGGGCTCGTCGTGTATGCGTGAATGTGAATGCTTTCTCACGCGTTGGCCGTTGGGACCACTTATATTCCTCGGCGCTAAAAGAAACTCCTGTTTGTTGGCTGCGTTTCATTGATTTGTTGTTTCCTGTTTCACGATGGTCGCGAAGTGCTCAAGGGTTCTTACTTTGCTTGTTTTTCTCTTATGTACCCTAGTAACATGCTGTCCATACAATTAGAATTTGTGTGTCGATCGTCGATTCCCATCACCTCTTCGTTCCTTCCTTTCTCTCTTTCTTTCTTTCTTCCTTCCTTTCTTTCTTTTTCTCTTTCTTTCTTTCTTTCTTTCTTTCTTTCTCTCCTTTATCATTTTTTTTATTTTATATTATTTGTTTGCGTGAGTCAGCGTTGGTATTCTGCAAATCAACAAAATTGTGGGATACACGAACAGCACAAACTGCTCAACTTGTTCTAGCAAGGTGTCTCAGTTTCAAATTGTTCTCTGGGAATTAAAATATGAAGAAAAAAGAACATGTGGGCCCAAATTCCCGCGTGCGTAAACAAAGAATCGCAGCCTTTGAGCATTACGTGCGTAGCCTTAGCATGATCTTAACGTGCAACTTTTTTTTTTAAATCCCGCCTTTTTATCATGCTTAGGACGTCCAGGGTCTGTAATTTACTTTGACAGTTGAGATAACAATGGCTGACATAGGCGAAGGCCAGAAATAAACATGATATCGCGCTATTGAACCCCTTCTGTTTGTTAGTTTCTATCATTCTGACAGCGCGCATTCCCGTTTCGGCGTGCTTATTCGCCGGATGACGCTATCAGGCGCTTCACGCCATCATATTCACGCAAGCGCTCTTTACAACCATAGCAAAACAGGCATTTTTGTATCCAGACTTTTTTTAGTTGTCCCGTGTTTTTTGTGGCATTTATAATTATGCATCGATACCAACAAGCCTAGTTTTATACCTTGCCACCGAAGGGATCTGATGTGGAATAAGGCAGTCTCGTGAAGCTCGCACATTTAGGAGAGGCCCTCTTCAGCTAATTCTGCTACTGACAATTTGTATTTCTTTTGTTTATTCTAGCTTCATTAGACAGTTGATGACATCGCAACCATGGGATGGGATCTCGATTTTTTAAGAGCGCTACAAACAATTGATTACATTTCTTTTAATACGACCGGTTCAAACCGAGCACCGAGTGGCATAAGATAAGCTGAGCAGCAGTACTTGTTACACCGCGAGAAACCAAAGGTGGCGTTTTTTTGTCATTTACACGTAAGTAGTTAAAGCAGATACACGGTACAAGAGAGAGAAAATAATGCAGAGAAAGGCAGGGAGGTTAACCAGAGGTAGTTCCGGTAGGCTACCCTGCGCAGGGGGAAGGGTTAAGAGGGATAAAAAGAGAAACAGAGTAGAAGGGGGAGATAGAAAGAAAGGGAGACAAGCACGAACAAAGCGCGTACACTACAGAGCACTACAGAGCAGTAGTGCTGAGAGGAGGACAAGTAAGAGTGAAAAGAAGAGTAGGAAAAGAGACAGTTATTTGCAGTGTTAAAAAAATAAAGGTTGCACGAGAGGGGTTGCCACGTGCACGGTCAGTTCTACCCTTGCATGGCTTCAGGCGGTGCGTGCAATTTATGTACCCAGATCAGGCCTATTGCAGAGCCGTATACGCTGCTTCCTGTTTCACGCAGCTTCACAAGCGCCCACTAAAGGTACATTTTCCTTTCCTTTCTTTTCTTTTTTTTCTTTTCTGTTCTGTACGCTAATTTTATGTGTTGGCCGTGTCCCACAGTTCCCATCGCCACATGGTAATTGTTAGAAATCGTTCACGTTTTCTTTCTCTGTGTGTGTTTACATGTTCCTTTTTAGCACATGTCTGTCTGAAAACAATGCAGGGATTATGAGCTATATTTCCCCAGAGAATGTTCAGCACTGCTGCATTTACTTATTTCTAGAGGATATGAAGGCATCTCAACTGTCCGGCACCCTGGAAAAGTGGTGTTCGCCAGTTGTGGAAAGCTCCACTTATTGCTTGCGCTGTGTTAAAGTTACGCGCTACAAGAAGGTTAATGACAATTGACGAAAAAAATTTTTACGCGAGATGACTCCGAAATCCGTGATATTTGAAGAGAGCGTGCGTGTTCAAACTGAAAAATATACGCTATATATAACTCCGATTATTGAAAAAAAAAATCCCGCGACGCACGCGATGGACACTTACTCTTTACTCCTAAGTCGCAAAAAATGAGATTTCATTTCGCTGGTTGCAAAGTATGCCTCACTGCATTTCATATTGTATGTGGATGTTCTTTTCGTAGTGTTATTTTTCTGTTCCTTGCTTCTGAAAAATATACCGCAGACACATTTCCAAGATATTTCGTAGCTTCGTGTAACCCCCAATCAGCTCTAGATATCTATTACAATTCCCTGCACATTGTAATTTTCTTTCATCGTGCATAGTCCCCTATCTGCACCTGCCCCGTTGACCGTGCTTGTTCCGCGACAAAATTTCTTGTGAGTATGCGTAAGAAAGAGAAATGTAAGAATACCCGCGCTTTTATACAGCCGCTCTTGATTGTCTGTACGGGCATCATGGAGTGCTTGGCACGTCGTTGCAACGTGCTTATGTTTACTTCAACACAGAGCCAACTGGAACAAAGGTGTTTTTGTTACCCATCTCGTCGGCAAGTTGCTCGCCTCCATGGTTAACAAACGTAGCACACACTCTACTCCCTCGCAATGCTTAGAGTTTGGTCAATCGCGTTTGTAGGATAGAGGCAAGCAAGTGCGCGCTGCATACACTCTTAAGAACCATGGGGTGCTGGCGAGTCCTGCGGCGAGACTTCCTAATTATTCCAGTGCTGTCAACTTCCTCGATCGGAAGTAATATGCGGGGTACATATCTGACTTCATTTTCAAGAATGTTCCACTCCCCAACGGTGTTATTTCACGTTGATTATGCCCAGTGAAGTTAACGTACACTCTACCGCGAAGTCACATGGCCTCTCGAGCTTGTTGAAGGCCTACTGGCACTTATTTACGTAGTTGTGTAAACCTCACCGCAGGCGTTGCCCAAGTATAGAAGGATCAAAGTTGGCAAGTAAAGATGTTGGAAAACATAACGCACTTTAATTTGATACTAAAGTCGTATCGCAATGCCGGACCTGGAGTCATCGTCAAGACACAGAGCGAGATTCGCTGACGTCGTGTACCAATAAGGATATGTATGGTCATGTCACTAAAGAGTAATAATAAACAAGGGTTGTGCGCGCGCTTCACGTTTCGCTCGCTTGTAGCAGACGCAGCGATCACAAGAATGTAGAGAGCCAGTGTATCGTGACACCATGACACACGCACGTCCTGAATAGTGAAACCGAAACTATGCTCTCATTCGCAAATATCTCTAGGTTACAGGTCAATAGCCAAGAACAGTCACGAACAAAAGCGTCTGTGAACTCGGCCCCGGCTTCGTAAAAATATGTATCATAGCAAAGTATTTAGGGTGCTCTAGCTCTTACCAGTACTTTTTCTTAACATTAAGATGGTTTGAACTTCCACGCAAACAAAATAATGACGAGTTGAAAATCTCTTGTCGGTACTCTTTTATGTATGGAACAAGCAGCTAGTGCCGCCAAAGGGTTTGCCCGCGCTCTCTTGGTTCGTAGTGTGTACGCGAAACTTAAGTATCGCAGAGCTTCTATCACGGTTGCGCTCTTGTGCTCGTGCGTGCATGTGCGTGTATGAGTGTATGTTGTTACATAGCAAGTTTATGCCACTAGTGTAATAATAAGCGTCTGTTTTTAACGTTGTTCAGTAACCAAAACAACTCCGCGGTGCTTCGACATGACACCAACATATCCTCCAATGCACAGTGAACAAAATATTGTACAGCGAGTTCGTGTACTCTTGACCCTCCTCCGGCTGCCGTCGGATGGTCCCACGTGACCCCGACGAAAGCGTGTAGTGCAGACAAGGCCACCGTTGTAAATACTACCATCGCTGTTTTTCACGAGTTGTTGCCGTTGTCCCCAGCCACCCATTTTTAACGTGGTGCCCACACCTTCTACTCCGTGTATAGCTCGTGTAAGACATCACGTTGCCTTCGTGAAAGCTTCCCAGCGTCGCTGGTTCATTTCCACTCACCCGCCATGCCTGTCTCAAAAACTGTATGAGTAAGCGAAAGTGCTAAAAAATTCTATATATACAACTTACATGCAGAAAGCCCCAGACAATGCATGACAAATCTTCCTTTCGACTTCACGCTTGTCAAGTCATACCTTAGATCATGCAAACCATTCATTTAGCAGAGACTGTTATCTTTGTGTGGCAATGGTTCCATTTACCCATGCGCGAGTCCTTCCACGTGTTGTGTACCCTTGTGTGGAGCTCAAATGTTTACCACAAGATATAACGTAAGATTAACAAGTGGCATTCTTCTTATCATGTTTACTTATATAGCGACTAGAAAAAAAAACGAGAGAAAGAAACATACAGGTGAAACGTCTTGTCATGCTGCACATGCCCATCCATGACTCAGCTGTATGTAACCAAACGTAGAAAGTGCTGTTGAAACAATAATTTCTTCTCGATTTCCTAATCACTTTAATTTCCTGAGTCACTCGAAGCTCTGAAGTTATGTGCGTCACTCCCGGTTTTGTACGTGTTCACGCGTGTTGCGCAGCCGGATTAGGTCACTGTTTATTTTTATTTTGTTTCTCCGAGAAATGAGTGTGTAATACGAAAGCAGTCATATGACATGCAGGCACTCTCACACTGCTGAGATAATAAATGCAGAGTGCAGTTGGCACGGAAGGAGGTTGGAATCCAAGTATGGTGTTTGTGGTTGTGTTTTACCTCTGATCCAGTTAATAAAGCAAAGAAAGGCTCGTAATACACGAGGTGTTAGGAGGCTTTGAAGGTTTGTGCTTAAGCAATCAAGTCAGTAAGGTGATTTCAGTGGCATGAGGTATGTTATTTCATTCGAACACAATCCTGGCAGAATCAGTGAAGGGCGCGGGCAGCTTGCTATCGACAGCAAAGGATTGGGGTCCACGGCGGTCATGGAAACAAGAAATTTATTTGCAGATAGAATATGTACCCAAAATTATCTTCAAAATAATCTAGCGCTGCCGTGAAATCTACTAGACGGCCTCTAGCACTCTAGACCGCTTCTGAGAGTGCGATCGAGACTGAGCAGACAACGCTTAGGAACGCGCGCTTGCGCGTGTTTTCGCTCCTGCTTGACTCGCGCTATCTCTAGCGCTCACTCAGTGCTGAATTACTCTGAAACAAAGTAGACGCGCCCTTTTCTCCCACTTTCCTTTTTTCTCGCGGGTGCTACTATGACAATTTTAGGCTCCGCGCTCAGGTCGGTCAAATTTTTCGTTTATGCTGGTTAGCGTGGTCCGTAAGCTTTTGCTCGCGATAGTTACACACATGGCAACTGACAGCACACCCGCAATCCACACAGTTTTTCCGTGCCCACCGTTCGCCGTTCGCTCACGGAGGCCGCACGTGCAGCCCTCAATTACCACGTGTGCGAGGAGGGTGCAAGAGAGGCCAAACAAGAATGCACCCAATTTAACTGCGGGTCTGCTCACGTCACCTCACGTCCGCACGTCACATGCGATGAGGGTGGACTAGTAGATGACGTGCGGAATCTGGCTCGTGGCATCCTTGAGTTGTGCTAAGAGCGCAGAACGACCTTTTTTTATAACGTTACAATATGTTACCTAAACGTTTATCTCCGAGAGACGGGTCTGAGCCGTAGTCGGGAAGAGGCAACGCGAAAGCAACGGGAAAGCGGCAAGCGTCACCTGCGTCCGAACGCAGCGCAGACGTCGTCTACAGAAATAGGTTAGATAGGAAAAAAGGCGAACCAGGATAACCTGCGACACCCGTTGGCGTGTTTTGTGACTGCGCTTGTTTGCTATGTGGACAAATTTCGAAATGTTTAAGACATGATATATGTGGCGACGGTCTAGCTTCGCCATGGCGTCACGGTTATACGCGCGAAGCGATCACCCTCCACAAACTTGGCATCAGCTGTCGGGAGCGAAGGTGCTCAGTACCGGCAATTCCAGCCCAGTCCTCAATGTCTTTCTTTTTTCTTCTTCTTTTTTTTTCTTCTGAAAGAGTACAAACCGCATAGATGAGAAATTGCACATGACACTTGACGATGCCGGACCTTCTGTGAAATGTTGTTCAGTCGTGATTAGAGCACGAGACTTGCTACGAGAGAATCGTACGGTGAGCCTTCGTAGCTAACGATAAATCAATGTCGCGAAGCATTGTTCTGTACCATTGTTGTCGTAACAAAGAAAAAGTAAGAGAGAGACAAAGCCGGGGCACACCACGGACCAATCTCGTCGAGGCATTGTGATGACAAGAAGCTGCCCCGCAATGCGTGTCCGCAGCAGGTCTCGACAATTTGTGAACGCGAGTTTCCTTGGAGTCCACTTCAGTGGAGGTGCAGTGGTCAATAAACTGTTATTTCCAAAACTGAGGTCATGGCCTGTTTTCTTTCTTCTTTTCAGAAGGGCTACCTAAAGGTAAATCGCCACTGTTCAGCAGTAGCTCGCATGAGGGTGACAGCTCACGCAAGCTTCAAGGACCTTCCAGAAAAAAAGGTCGAACCATGTATACCGAGATTCTGTGCTCCGACGTAGCTCTATCTATCTATCTATCTATCTATCTATCTATCTATCTATCTATCTATCTATCTATCTATCTATCTATCTATCTATCTATCTATCTATCTATCTATCTATCTATCTATCTATCTATCTATCTATCTATCTATCTATCTATCTATCTATCTCTCTCTCTCTCTCTCTCTCTTTATTTATTTATTTATTTTAGTATACATAGCATTTGTTCAACGCGCCGATATTGGCGCTTTTGCTGCAACTTACTTACACCGTGAACTGCGCTTACTGCAGTTCGGATGCGAAAAAGAAAACAGAAAATAAGGCAATAATAAAGGTAGCTAAAGTCATGTAAGTCCTCCGCATTGTCGGCATACTTGCAAACTACTTACCTTTTCTTTTCTTTTTTCTTTTTGGCACAACGCTGAGACAAGTGCTCACTCCCTGCTTTTTTCGCCATTTACTCGTCGAGTAGCTCTTGTTGAGTGATGCATCAAGAAATGTGGGACTTGCTATTAGATTTCTTTTACGAAGCAAGAACGTGATTCCAAGAATCTACGTGTCGCCCAAATACATACCACGCTCATGAGTGGAATTGTGCAGGCTGGATGAAATTATTTCGCACCCAGAGAAGCCTAAACACGTTTCTTATTTTTTTTTTTTTTAGTTTAGCAATACAGGTGTCCCATAATTCGTTTATGCACATTTTTTGACCTTGTCATGTCACTTCCCTTCTGCCCCCAAGGATTGAAATTTATAGAGTGAGCCGCCTTCCGGCAATTTTTTGCAAACATTTTAAATTTTTTGCCAGGAACAAGGGAAAGTGAGTCGCCTCTCGAAGATTTATGTAATAGGAATGCGACTGTTGCACAGACATATACGTTGAGTATCGTAACGCAGAAATGTCAACCGACTACATCGATTCCTCTATCTCAGAACTCAATAAATTTATAGCGAGGACTGTTACTCCCACGACTCTCCTATATGCTGAACGCTTTTATGTAGCTAAGAATACTTATGCCCACGACTCCCCCGAACGATCGAAAACTTTTTGCAGAACACCTGTAACCCTTTGCATACCCCTCTGACTCTATACAACGAAGACACAAAGAAAAGACGGTGACGGTCTCCTGATCGAATTCTTAAGAGAGACTGCGTTGATGGACATATGGTGAAACCCATCAGCGGTATTGTGCGAGACGCTCGGGCGGAGCAATTGCCGGCCTTGTTCGCCAGGCTAAACCCGCCTGTTGCTACAATTCACCACCACCACCACCACCACCACCACGGTGACGGCGCAACGACTGTACAAAAGACTCCTAGGCATTGAAGTTTACAGTTAGAGCGCCCATCTCCAAACAGCACATAGCTGCAAAGTCATAAGTTCAATCACTATAGTGGTGGAGGTGGGAAGTGACGGTGACGCAGCGACAACGACGACAACAATGACAACGACGACGCCATTGCGGAACAATTGCATGGCGATGGTGTTGATGGCGCACGCCACGGCGTAAGGGAATGGACGGAATAGCCGACGGACAAAGACAGCGGCATTAGTTTCCAGCCCGTTGCACCATGGCGTCATAGCAAAATTTTGAAGCACACACAACGCTCGGCACAACGATCATATGCAGGTGATCACACAAACAAATAATCGTCAAAGTGAGCAAATCGCTATCCAAATTTATTCGAAAGGCAGCCTCGTACTCTCCTGGCAGAGACGATAGGCGATTTAATGACGTTTCACTATAACAAGGCGTTCGGATGGCGAAGAACACAGTAAGATAACTGTGAATCACGAAAGTAACGTTAATGCGTGAACATTCTTTGGGCACTTCAGGCACTTTCTGAGAGCTACATATCTATCTATCTATCTATCTATCTATCTATCTATCTATCTATCTATCTATCTATCTATCTATCTATCTATCTATCTATCTATCTATCTATCTATCTATCTATCTATCTATCTATCTATCTATCTATCTGTGCTTGTATCTAACCATTTCCTCGCCTACCTGGGTCAATGGGTAGTCCGTGGTCGAGTGGTTTGCCCATCGGGCTGCTTGCTAAGATTACAGGGTTCGAAGCCAACCATCGGATCAACATGGAGCACTGAGTATGTGGGAATGTGTAAATACGGACAGCTTTCAAAGAGCCTTTTTCACGCCGACATGCACAACTTAGGCGCGGGACTGGGGAAGCACCGCTGTTTGAAGAAACTCTCCGACACCGGCTTCGACCACTGATGCCAATTTGGGTCGCTGGATATGTGCTAGCAGGTGTGTGCCGCTTTTCAATGAACGTCTTTGGTACCAACTTGGATAACTAGGTATGCGCCACTAGGAATCTGGCTCTCTACAATGACGAACAAAGAATCCCTTAAATTTCTCCGATGCGGAGCGGAATCGAACCAACGTCACAGGACAGGTACACGACTGAAGGACAGCTGCAAGTACTCAAGGACAGCTACATGACGCATTTGCTGGCTGCGCTACAAATGCACTGCATTTGCGCCGCTTTTCAGAGAACGTCTTCTATGCCAAAGCTTTAGAAAGCTGCGCCATGCAATGGGTATGTGTCGCTCTTCAATGAACGTCTTGACAAATTCGGTCAACCGTGTATGAGGCACTGAGTTTGCGGCAAACGAGGGAACAATGTTCAGCGTTCGCACGCACCAGCACGTCACGCTTGTAGTCTCGGAGGCCACGCGCGAACTTCTCAACAGCGCTACTAGATGGCGCAGCTTGTCCAGAAAGAAGCGCGAGAGAGGAACCCGGTTGCCGCATTACGCGTTTCGCAGCATTCGCACGCGCCGGCGCGCCATGCATTTCGGAGGTCACGTGCGGGCTTCGCGGCGGCGGCGCTAGATGGCGCTGCGTGTTCTGGGGAAGCGCGAAAGAGGAGTCCCTCTGTAGTACAGGCCTCATACAAAACTCGTTTCGACGGTGGTAATACGTATGTTGTGCGGCTATATTGATTCATTGCTATATGACGCTTTACCATCGACAGTAATCATGAGATATCTACTAGCGCAATCTTATTAGGCAGTTTTAGAATAGCGTTTGTCTCCTTATGTACTTTAAGCGCAAGCATCGTTGCGGGACGTTACGGTGGGTGTCCCTTCAATACATTTAGTTCGCCGTTTGGGAACCCAAACGCAAGGAAGACGTTAAATATCACAGCGCCATCTGGTGCCTCGTACCAAACGTATCCAGGTCAAGACAATGCATTCGCAACCATCCTGTTGCTATGCAAATGCGTTTCGTTAGGTTACGGACGGCCGAATTTCTGAGCGATCTCATATATTGGACGCGCTATATGCTTTCAGAACTAAAGTTTCAGGTGAGTTTAGATGAAGCGAAAGCTTATTTCAAGTTTCTGGCGATCCGCGACAGTGAGATCACGAGATCACTGTCGCCATAACGTGAATTCACACTGAAGCAGGATTCATGGATGCCGCCATGTTCGACAACGCTATTTCTTAGCGTGTGTAAACATTACGAACGTTACACTCTCCAAATAACATATGTAATCATAACGCCCGTAAACCATTGAAAACTGATAACGCACTTGGCATGCGCAGTGAGGATAACGCTATTTCTTTACTTAAGTAATGCGTTTATGTTTGGTTGCAAATGCTATTCTAAAAGTGTCTATTATTGGGCGGACAGAATCCAGCCCACAAAAGCAAGTGACACTCAAAGAAGAACTATAGCGGCGAGCGCAGTTGGCGATTGTCGAAATTTGATCTGCAGGTCAAGCGCGTCGGCTTTTATACGTGACTCGTCGAAGGTGCCAGCGTTATCGGTGGTACTCGCAAACCTTCCAGATAGTACAACACTATTCGCGTCACACATATAATCTAATTACGTAAGGTTCGGCGAGAATATAGACAACAGATAGAATCAGCGAAAACATTCGAGTAAGTTCCAAATCATGCAGGCGCGTTTTACGCTGAACGTTAACTTTAAGTTGTTGGCAGGTGAAATGCGATCCCTGGAAAAAGGACAAACAAGTACGCGTGCGAATAGAGTCACTACAGTGCGCGCACGCACACACGCACTAATTCATACAGGTGTCGGAACATCATGAACTCATCGTTGAGTTGGTTAGTGACCAGTTATTCACATTCTACGGATAATACATGACCACGCACACGTTCTCCCGACATTCAAGACGTTATACACTTTCCTCACGAGCGCACAAACAGGCCCATTGACACAAGCGCGCGCGCGTGCACTCTTTCCAAACACGCCATCTACGGCATCAGTGTATGTGCCACCGTGGTATTGATGCTTTTCAAGGTAGCTCATGGACGCAGCCATATTTGATCACGCGGTGACGCGTCCATTGCTTGCCTCAGGTAGCTCCGTTTCCTCTGAGTTTACAATGAATGCGCATGACGCCCGGTCCGGTTCAGCAAACCTCCATTTCGGCGGATATCGTAGACAGTGACTGGGTGGACGACACGAAGCTTTGCTCAGAGCTTCAGAAGACAGGTAAGCACTTCCGTTCTCATTACGCCTTTTCTAAACAGCGCGAGCAGCGTATGTATAGTGCTTGTATACCAAAAGCGAGGTGAAGTGTATTCCAAGCTGTCCAAACTTTCCGCTTATAAATTAAATCAGTCTGTTTTGCTCTTCTTTATTTATTTGGCAATCACTTCAAATCAGCTGCTTGTCATGTTTCTGACTCGGCAAAGTTACTCGGTGCTATCACTATCTGATTCTTTATTTTCTGCCTAATCCGCTCGCGGATGTGCTCAGTTGCGATATATTTGTTCTTGCTGCGCACAAGGCTTGGAACGTAGATGATCTGTACTTTGTAAGAGCTTGGTAGTAAAGACGTATTCCGTATAATCACCCTCCTACTCTGTGGAGTGTTGGGAAACGCTCAGCTTCGAACATTCGTGTGCAGTCTGTGTAGTCACCGTCACTAATAGTTCGGCACATTGATTTAAGTGTGAGATCATTCATTTATCCTTGATACGTGCACGGGAGATATAGTGTACGTAAATTTGCCTACGAGTTGGGGTGGACATGCGTAGAGAAAGTCCGAGAAGCTCACTATGCCCGAATGCGGGGCTACTCCCTTTGTCACTGAATAATGAGCAGTATTCACCCTTGCCAACGTTCCGTGGTTGAAGTCCTTTCTTTGTAGATTTGCGATACAACGCTGGCGCAGGAGTGAAGTTGTTGTTGTTGTTGTTTTTCCTCGAGTGAAGCCGTGCATCGTTAAGGCTAGTGGGCAACATATGCAGTCCTTATGTAGCAACGGTCCATGCACCTAGGTCACACACATTCGCGTCACTGCTTAATACGACAGTCACTGTCTTGCAGCCAACTACTACCCACGCCTTTCCTCCACCGTTCCACACTTTGCAGCATGAACGGAGCACAGTGCGTAGCGAACACCCACTTTCATTTTTGACAGCTGATCGCACAGTAGTAGGGCACAAGCGGCGATGGTTTCGTATTCGTGCGCTTTCACTGAGGCAACGTGCGGGGCGTAAAGCCCCTCAATTTTCCAAAAGTAGCGCCATTCTTAGATCTTTCCGCCACCCCGCTCACCCAGGCGCTTCCTCCTCCACTCCTCCTGTCGCCCCAGCCTCCTCCGCCCCCCATTGGCCAATCTGTGTCACGTGAAAGCAGGCCCCGCGCTTTTGTATATTTTTTTCTTTCCGGCGCAGAGCAGGCGCCGCGCTTTTGTATATCTTTTCTTTCCAGCGCGCTGCGACCCCCACTTTTGGGCCTGCGCGACGGAAGTACGGCAGGCGGTTTGAAGGAGCGCGGTAGTTTTATACAATGGGTTAGGGCCGAGTGCTTAATTGTGATGCCGTGCTGCTGCGCCTACGGTTGCCACAACAGACCCAGTGACGGCAAAAAGCTTTTTGCTTTACCATCCGCCGGGCGCAACGCAAAACGAAGAAAAGTGTGGATTCACAAGATCGGGCGGGCTGACTTCGAGCAAGTGGCAAAGAACGCGCGGCTTTGTGAAGTGCCACGGCTCCTCCAACCTCTTCTTTTGACGCCAGTGTCAAAACGGGCCCGTGTCCAGTGCATTGGGGGCGCGTTAAAGAACCCCAACTGGAAAAAAATTAATCCGGAGCCCCCAATATGGCATGCCTTATGAGATCGGGGTGTTGGGATGTAAAACCCAAGAATCAACTTTTTTTCTGTCTTGTGTGCCTTGACTGTTCCAGTTAACGCAACACTGCTTCCTTGTGAAAACTTACAACGCAAAAGAATACAGACGCACGTAGTATACAGAGATAAAATTAGCAATTCAACAAAAGTGTTGCTGGTGCCAATGAGGGGAGGGGGATAATTATTTTCTGAACCTCTTTCCAGTTGTCCCATCAAGTTCCTTCTTTTTTTTCTATCGAATTCTAACCATTTGCACTGTAATAAATAAATAACGATTTCATATGCTGGTACGTTGTTCAAATTATCCATACCGCCTATGTGTGAAAACGTTGCTCATGGCCACCACAACCTGTGCATGAGCTACGTACATCTGTAAAAGGCGCGAAACAGAAACGACCCTGCTGCCAGGCATTGCTGACCGCAGACAGTCGGAATCTCTCACGCGCCGGCCGAACAAAAGCATCCTGCAGGCACGTAAATTAACCTACGAAACCACGTGCACATACTTTTACGTTGTCAAAACCTGAAACTCTGGTAATTACTCGCGTGTCTGAGCACACCGCGTGCTTGTGTCGTGTTTCAGCAACACGAACTTTCAACGTGCGCGCGCTTTACGCCTTAAATACGCCTTGAATAATGGTGCTTTTCTCTATTTCTTCCGCAAATCCGACACGACATTCTTAAGGCCAGTTACCGACTGACAAAGCAAGATCCAGATTGAAAAAACTGCTCCGCAGGACTCGAACGAACTTTTCCGCGGATTTCCTCCCGTAGCGTGCTAGCCGTCGTCTGCTACGGCAGGCCCACTGCCGGCGGCGCCACCGTCGAGGCCGCGCCGAGCGGAGGAGGAGGGAAGTGAATGGCGCTACTTTGGGAGATTGAGGGGTTTTAGCGGGGCGCCGCCTAAAGCGCCATCTCGTACCTCTAGAGCAAACTGCTCCGCGAAGAGAGTAACTTTGGCGCACCGATGACGGAGTCCCTTCATGTTTTTCTTCATTCGCTCACTCGGCCTCCCGCCACGGTCTCTCTTGCTATTCTCTTGTTGTCGCAGCTTTTCCACACCCTGCGTCTCCCCCTGGCTTTGCCGCGTCACAGTCACTTTCCCATTCGCATTCGTTTCGCCGCGGGTTCCCTTTCGTCTACATCCCGATTCGGTTCCAATCTACCCAACCCATTCTGCTCGTTCTGCCCGGATGTCGCTGTGGGCGTTACTTTTCTATCTGTTCCTCTCTGTTTCATCCTGCGTAGCTGCCCTGTTGCTTGTGCTGCCACGGTCAGCCTACATCCGTTTATCCTCGCGATTGCACTGCGCTGCTCTTTCTTTTTTTTTCTACTTCGTTCCTTCGCTCTGTATCATGTTTCCGGCCTTATACTGGCTTCTACAGCTGGTCCTTTGCACAGGACCTTCGGCACCGCAGATGTTTTGCTCCTTCGTGCATTATTTCGTCCAGCCAACGCTGGGAGCAAGAAGCAGAAGAGGACGTTAGCGAACGCAAGCCGATGGCGCTGCACAGCAAACCCACAGGCCGCGATGCGCTCGCGGATCACCGAAGGCGCAGCTGGCTTATGTAGGCTCCGCTGTCGGCGCGCGTGGAGACCTAACACGATTTTCACCCCATTCCCTTGGCTATCCAGTGGTCTTGCTCCGGGGCACGACTCAGAGACAACGCGATAATGGTCGCAGGCCTGCTGGCGACAAGCGTGCGCGACATGAAATGAGGCCAAGCGAACGCCAGAAGGTGAATCACCAGTGCTGGACGGGCGATGGTCGCAGTACCCAGCCTCGGGCCCTCGGGTAGCACCGAGGAACTTGAACTTCCGAGGACTTTCGATATCACACACGTACATTTTTGTCTGACGGATATAGGTTTCATTCGATTGATTGATTGATTGATTGATTGATTGATTGATTGATTGATTGATTGATTGATTGATTGATTGATTGATTGATTGATTGAGTGAGTGAGTGAGTGAGTGAGTGAGTGAGTGAGTGAGTGAGTGAGTGAGTGAGTGAGTGAGTGAGTGAGTGAGTGAGTGAGTGAGTGAGTGAGTGAGTGAGTGAGTGAGTGAGTGAGTGACAACAATGTTACACGGGAGAGAAACAGGATAGCCTATATTTGTAATCCGGACGACAGACGCCGAGAACTGCACAGATGCAGTCACTGTTATTCTCTGTCATCAAGGTCCTGTCAAGTTCAATAGAAGCATACACGCTAGCACTTTTCGAACCGCGATTGGGCGTCACATACTGGAACGATTACCGTTGATTTGTTTTCAAGGCGTTGTCGTAAGCCTGAAGAACATTCTCATGCATCGATGACGAAGACATATTCGCTAGTTAATGTAATAATCGACATATAAAAATACTAAGAGGGAGGACGGTAGATTGCGTTAGTGCAGGAAGGTACATATATGACACACGTAGACAGAAAAAATATGCATGGTGCAGCTATAAATGAAAAGGGAATTTTACGTTTAGATGAGGTTTTAATATTCGACAAAAAATAAATCGGAGATCGGCAGCCATTTGAGGAAACGACTGCCGTTCTTCATTAACGGAGATGGACACTAAGTTACTGGTACTTGTGGAAACGCCCGACTCCCTCACGTCCACTGACGTTCGTTTTCAGCGCACGACTCTCGCGTCTTTTGGCAGTCGGCTTCCCCGCCTAAGTCACAAACGGAAGAGTGACTTAGTGTAGTATTTACGCAGCTACAACGAAAGATGGCGTGAGTGTTCCGAAGCTTGCGCCATCTAACGGCGTGTATAAGTCTGAGCGCCAGAGGAACTTGCTCCCTACTTTTCGGCTGCGGTATTTCGGCACGCGCAGCCTGTCGGTGTGCTGCGAGGAAGGCTTGCCGTTCGGCTTCGAAGAGAGGCACTAGCATTAGCGTACTGCATTCATTGCATGTGTTGCGGCTGGCGGGTGTTGCGCAAAAGGAGCAATAAATGCTGTATCTTGTGTTTTCACTACAGTGTTTTGTCATTTACTGTGTAACGAAGAGCTCCCAATCCACCACATACCGAAACCCGAAGTCCGTTTGATTTGGTTGATCCACGCGATCTCGGAGCAAGATGGAGTGCTTGCGCCTGCTTTCAGCTCGAGCTATTTTTTTCTCACGTATTTACCTTCATTTTCAAAAGGTTTCGTGTTACCGAAAGGAGCACGTTCATTACATGATTTTGCACGAGCAAAGCAAGCACAATGCATTTAGCCATGGAAGAACACTCTAAAATAAAGCTAAATAAAGGAAAACCTGTTGCTAACACTTTGGCGAGTTACTGGCTCTTCAGTGATTTAAGTTGTACTGAAGCACGAAGATAATTTTCTTTAGTTCGTTTTCGTATATCAGCTGCCACGCGGCGTAATGTCGGCATGAAATCAGTCTAGCGAGCACATTTCTTTCACTCTTTCCTGCGTATTAATTTTCTTTAGTTATTCCGCAGAAAACATTCACTGAAATCTGCGCTCTAAGCGGAAACAGCCTGCGATATCGTCGTGCAAATTTACATTTTTCCTACACTATAGTACGAATGCTAAACTTCCCTTCCCATCGTACTTCGTTCAGAGAAAAGCTCTAAAGTAGACAGAAATATTCGGCCTCGGTCTCTTCTTTTGCAACACGAATGCATCACACAGAGATGAGGTTTCGAGCTTGTTGGTAGACGTTCAAGCTGAAGTTTCTTCGAACGAGGGCAGGAAGATTAGAACATTAAGGTAGAACGCTATGGCTTCATATTTGCTAAAATACTTTCTTTCATATTCTAGCCCTCCCGCTTTCATGGTTGCACCTCAGAAAGCTTCAGCATGGATGTCTCGAATATTTCGGGCTTTGCCGGTGATATACTCTATTGCATTGAAAGGGGACATGACACCAAATTTTCCAGTCGACTGGACTCCAGGTTTTGGGTTACCAGGATCATCTACACGTGTAGAAGTCGGCGCTACAAATCCATCATGACTCTCATTTCTGTCGGAAGCTGCCTTCTGTATTACGCATGTTCGTTTTCTGGCACCCACCAACAGTATGCTGCTCCAAAACACTTGAAGGTCTTAATGTTAATGTGTAAGCATTCTAGGGCTGATTCCCTCGGAAATCTGTCCGTCTCTCTGTAACATGTGACACGATACGCTCTATAGGTATACATGAGGTCCAATGCGGATATATACGAGAATGATGACTACGTCTGACTACTGATATTTGCGATTATGACTATATATAGTGAGCACTGATAAGGTATTAAGGGTAATTAAGGTTAATAAAAGAATAATAAGATTGATTACGATGACATTAATTAAGCCTAAATAAGACGCCATAAGACTAATGAAGAATAAGTAAGCATAATGGAGATTAATTATAGTTATTTAACCTGATGAAGACTAATTTTAATTTAACTAAGCCCTATCAGACTTAGAGGTAATTTAGAAGACTTAAGTCTAATTTCTATTGAGTAACAGGAAATTGATTCGTTCTAATGGGAACTGATTTAGAGTAAATGAGATTACCTAAGTAGAATAGTATTAATTCCGATTACATAACTTAAGTCCACTTAACATTAATATAGGCAATGACAAATAATTGATATTACGTTACTTAACCCTAATTCTGAAAAATTACAGTTACATTATATTTTATCAAATAAGGTTAATTCCGACTAATTAAGTTGTACCAATTAGGTAACTGCAACATGTGATTGCAACACTTGCAGCACATTGCGTCATTCTTGACATAGTGTGCGTAGCTTGCGGCCACTCAATTGATATCATTCATTACTTAAGTGCAAGATGAGCGCCTGAAAATAATGCTTACGCTTTATCTGACAAGTCATACGAGGAAGTTTCTGCAGTAATTTCCTCGGTTTTAATTTCGCGTCCAAACTGTGCACCCAATGACGCCAATATAACGTCACCGACTTAGCTACAGGTATTTTAAGGCACGTGGGTGACATCTTGTGGCAGCAAACCTATATATAACGTCCAGAAAACGTGTCAGGCTGACTTTTCGTTTAAATACTAATGCAACACAATCTTTATGTGCTGATCAACAATAAACGAATCTTGCGCAGATGTCGCAAGCAATAATGCCACTTAACAAAGATGAAAACGAACGAGACTTCCTTTTTTCGTCCGTGCATCGTCTAAAGTCAAGAGGAACTCAGCGGACGATCGGCGTACGTTATCCGGCACGACGATGCATAATGTATCACCGTTTCGCTGCGTGCCCTCAAGTATAAGCAGTTAGCTTTCGGCCGCATCCCATGGTTGCATAATTGCACGGTATCCACAGGATTGCTTATCCAGAGCCTCAAGCCCAGCTCGGTTTACACGTCGTTCCCTATGCACCCTTTCTTCTCGCGCCACCAACATGGCCGCCCCCGATGTACGTCCCTGTTTCACCTTCTCCATACTCCCACATCCCTGTTACATTGTGCGCACACGCGTAGCTGTGACAAAGTGAGGTGCGATATACGCAATGTACCCACGCCCACAGGGTATCAAGCGCCAGCGACGTGCTCTGCGCAAGTTTACGAAATTAATCTTGGCTTTGCAATATATGCTTGTGAACGGCTGCAATTTATTGGAAGCACGTGGCCTGGGGCTTTAGCGGGAAACTCCTTGTTCGAAAAGACATTTCCAAACAAGAACCCCCTGCGTCCTGTGCCGTGGGTACATGAAGAAGATGACTGATGCGGAAGATGCGGAAACTCTCTCGCGGCATTTCGAACCTATTGATAAGTTTCAAAAGGCGTTTGATAAATTTTGGATAATCTGTTTCTTATACATGACGCGTGCACTGTCTGTTACGCATGCGTGACGGTACTCTATTTAACACCTAAAACAAGATCTCTAAAATACCATTGCACATTTGACAAAGATAGGCTTATCTATCGAAATGTCGTCCAGTCTCTATGAGGCATTCATACTCAGTTTTACATCCTTCTTTCTTTTCTGTGTCTCTAATGAACGCCATTTCAGATTACATCGCTCGCGGTCATTCCTCGGCGTGTTAGCGAAGAAGTTAATTAGATTTAATATGATCCAGGAAACTAACTTCTAGTATTGGGCAAACGCGCATTGTGTCCAACAGTCACCGTTCAACATGAGCCGATTGTCACAAGCCCGGCGACGAGTGTCTGATGACATACGACGAGAGCGACTAGCACGCTCATTTGTAGAGCCGCTCTCAAAAGTGCAGCTATAGCCCGCGCCGTGGTGGTGTTGCGACGGGCAAAGCAGCTGCGCCGAGGTAAGCCTCAGCGCACTGCGTTAACCCTCACCCCCCCCCCCCGCCCCCACTTCTATTCCCCGCGAGAGATGCCGCGATGGCCTGCGTTCTGCCTACCGCTGCGCCCATGTCAGGATAAACGGCTGAGCCGTGCAATAATGAACAGGCGACTGGGCAGCAGTCTCCTGCGGACGGGCATCGAAGCAGAGCAAGAGGGGAGATGGGAAAGGAAACGCGGAAGGAAAAGGGGGAGGTTGTTCAAGCCACGTGGACCGGACTAGAACCTTTTATCCTCCCCGTGCTTCCCTGCTGCGCGCTCAGAGATCCGGCAGTCGCTCCGGAAGGTTGCACAACGCAACACGGCGAGCAGCTGTCAGTGAACACCTCCACCCGCGCTCAGCGCGCGCGGCTCCAGCCGCGCAGATAAAAGGCGGGCGCGAAAGGGAGAGGCGGGAGAGCTGGTTTCGATCTCGTCAGCGGAGGCGCCTAGTTGAGCTGGTCGACGGGACCGGCCAAGCTCGCAGCGAAGGCAAACCAGCCCTAACCCGAAAGGCTCAGGGCCGACTAAGCACGCCAGCCCGTGCGCGACTCGCGTGGCGTGGTCATTGTTCTTTCGAGCCGGGAACGCTCGCTTTGTCCCAGTTAAGCGTGCGCGCACAATGCGGCAGGAATGGGGAAGTAGGGAGAGGGAGAAACAGGGACGTACATCGGGAGCGGCCGTGTGTTGGTGGCGTGAAAAGAAAGAAGGCATAGAGAACGACGTCTAGCCCACGCTGGACTTGCGGCTTACCTTGGACGGCACCAACGCGCCGAAGCATTCCTGTGGATACCGTGCAATTGTGCAACCATGAGATGCGGCCGAAAGCTAACTACAAAAGCGGCGATATATTATGCATCATCGTGTTGGATAACGAACATCGATGGTCCACTAAGTTACTCTTGACTTTAGACGATGCACAGACGAAAAAAGAAAGAAGTCTCGTTAATTTTCATCTTCGTTAGTTGATTAGCCGAGCCGCAAGCGTTTAGCTGACTTCTCGCAGAGCAATGCTCGCGCACAAAAACGGCACCGTACAATGTTCGGAGAAAGCGGTGCGACATGCGCAATGTACCGTGCACATCGCCCTAATCTTAGACAGAGCATGTTGCCTTGATTTTCATACTGTACTTCACGCTTCGCACTTTTATTGTATTACGACATATCATCGCAGGTCAATCCCAATTTTCAGGGAACCTTTCGAGCGAAAGCCGGTTTCTAAATGGACGCTAAAACGAAATATTAGGTCAATGTGTATTATTAAATTACCATTCCAGAAACCTCGCAGCGCTTGTTTCGTGCCAAGAAAAGACTTTGTTTAAGAG
The DNA here is from genome assembly GCF_038994185.2 of Dermacentor albipictus. Taxonomy (NCBI): domain Eukaryota; kingdom Metazoa; phylum Arthropoda; class Arachnida; order Ixodida; family Ixodidae; genus Dermacentor; species Dermacentor albipictus. Next base: position 47,244,509 of record NC_091823.1, on the reverse strand, counting down.
AAAATTGCGTCTGAAGGGCCCCGCATACCTTTAGAGCAATTCAAATTACCCGTTCCCGAGAGGGAAGGGGTGACGTTGCATGCGCCATCATCGCACTTTACTGCCGTCGGTGAGTAAAACGGCGCCCGACAGTCGGCGCTAGTTTTCTTTTCTTCTTCTTTTTTTTTTTTACGATACGCAAGCGCGCAGCCACGGAGAAACCGTGACAAGGCAGAGCGTCGGATTTGCCGCTGCTGTTGCTCTTTGTCAAGAGGCGTGGACCGTTCGGGCATCCAATTCTCTGTTACTTGCAGTTCGTGCGAGTTTCGCGAGCCAGCAAAAGCAGTGCAGCACTACGCGATAACAAAATTACTGAAACGCGAAAGCGCGGGCTGTTCAGAGTCGAGCGAAGACGAAACCTTTCGACTGCCCGCGTCATTGCCAAGAGTAATGTCAATAATTTTTTTTCTTAAAATCTAATATAGAACTGGACAAGTATCATTTTATTCCGTCTTATAATGCAAATGCAATGCTCTTTTTATTACTAGTGGTTGAGTACTAGTACTAGATATATAATGAGGAGTTCCTACGTCATCGGGCTAGTACTTCAATCTCCGGGTGAGTCGCAAATCGAGTCCTGCATTTACCTAAATTTCTCTATTACTAAAGCTTTGTTCGCGATAATATTGACGCCTTAAAAGTTCTTGAGCATTAATCGACCACTTTAGCCTAATATTTGCGTTTAGTGTCCCTCTAAATATGGATTAGTCCCAATTGTATGTTTTGGAGTCTCAATCAGGCTGCTGTTACAAATGCAGGTGAACCTTCTTCAATTTGTTTATGGCGGCATTTTGAGCCAATCAGAGGCTGCTGTAAGCCTCTCTGGTTGACTTAAAATGCCGCAATTACTCACTTCTACAACATGGCGGAATTTTACAATGTTCAGGATAGTAACCCTGCAAACAAAACAACGCATTTAAATGGTCTCGAAATCAGTGGCGTTTGAATTTTTAAGCGCTGTTCATTTTCTTTTAACCACAGTGGATGTTGTTTCACTGATCTTGAGTTACTATAAGGTCACAATTTTGTAGAGACGCCTTCCGCTGCGCACAAATTTCACTTTACACTCTGTGGACAGTGTAAACCGTACACAGTGTAAACTGAAATTTATTTATGTACAAGTATTAGATATGCGAGATTTTTCGCACGACCGCACGCGTGCGGTGCTGCTTGCGGCGCTGTGTGGCTCGAGCATAAATCTACCTATCCACCGTTCACTAAAGGGGCTGAACTCTAGATAAGCGGACGGAACGTAACTCTGACTCAAGAATGGCGAAGCTCTGATGCCTGGCGATGGAATAGCGTCGGAAAAGGCATCGCTACAAAATTGAGGCCCAGCTTACTGCATGACTGCCCTTTTGTATACTTTCCTCGACGAACGCGCGAGAATATTTGTTTCGCACGTTCCTGGTTTAATTATTTGTTTCGCGTTGAATAATTATGTTCTTATGCAACACTTCGTGTCTCAGATCTGCCTATTTTCTAGGTTTATTCCACCGCTAAGAGAAAACGAATAACATGGCTAGTTTGGGACGAGCTCTCTCTACTACATGCGCCTAATTACTTTAGTCGATCACTGGTGCGAAGCATGTCCGTCAAGTGTCCTTTAATGTTAGTGCATGACGGCAATGTTTCCCGAACACGAAGGTATGTTGGCGCGGAAGTAAATCAGCCGGAAATTTATTATACATAATTTCGATGCGATGACAGTGACCACGGACAGACGAGGTGCCCTTTCAAACATCCCGCCATAAAAGGAGGGAGAAAAAGAATAACTACTTACGGCAATAAAATAAATGCACAGCCCATATAATACTAAAATATCATGTAGTGATTATAATATCTTGCTAAGTTATTTTAAATACAATATTTTTATACCTTGTACACACTTGAGCAGTGCTTGAGCGGAGTAGTCAGGACCAACGTTGGTCAGGACCGCCAGGTAAAAGTGTTGGCCGCATCACCATCTCCATCACCATCGTCAGAGAAAATGGCGACTTCCAGCGATATGCTGCCTCCATCGGAGGTAACGGCCGGCGGCTACGATCAGGATAGGAAGCCGCGGCTCCAAGTGAGACATTGATCAATACCTCATGAGATATAAACGTCAGTGCAGTAAAACAGTCGTGCGGCTCATTCGTGGCCCGTTAAATTTCTGCAGTCGTGATTATCGGGGCAAGTCGCCTCTAATTATCATTTTCCTGCACGGACTGCGGGACATTAGTGCAGCAGAGTAGGGGTGATGGCTCTCATATTATCCAATGTGGCCCAAGTAGTTGCTCTCTTCAAGGGGACCAAGTGTTACAAAAATTGCGTCATACAGAAACTTGCAGCATAAGCGAGGTCATTGCCCTGCTGACCGAGTCCTTGCGAAAACAATCCTGTTTGTTTATAAAAGCATTGTCAATCTGAACGCACTGCCTACTAACGAATTTGATGCTCTCCTTCACGACCTTCACTGTACCTTCACATCGGTTTCTTGTCTTGTTGCGTCTGTGTTGATATGATCCGTTTCACGACAGCAGCAGCTGACCAGTCTTGGCGCGTACTCCGTTTTTTGCCCTCCAGCTGTTTGTATAAGAGTTTAGGTTAAAAGACGTTCTCTATCAGTTAGTTCTTTTATATTATTCTCAGTAAAGTTGAAATACTTTTACAAAATCCGCTTAATTAAATCACGGAAGCAGATGTAGGCGTGGTCAGCTGTCGCAAATACCGAGCTTGTTGTTTTTCGCTTCTAGCGCCTGGTGATGCTTCATCAAAACATGCCGAGATATGGCTGAAGTGGGAGCGTCAACTTACTGTAAACCAAGTCGCTCCAAAACCTTACAACTGTCAAGAGTGCTGCTTTAGCACTGAATTAACGGTTTCTTATTAGTACGTCATCCGGTGGAGTGAATGTACAAACATCTATACATCAGATGAAACTGCTAATCAACGCTGGTGCATTCAGAAGCCAAAGAAGTGTGCGAACCACGAACTTCATCTATCAATGGCAGCTGAACCGTGGATTTCCTAAAAAAAATTGCTCATTAGTGGTCATGCAGCGGTGCCAGCCCTTTTCGGGTATATCGGTTAACTTCAGTAAAATGTGCTTGTCTTGGATTGGAAACTGTGAGAAACTTGAGGTCGACGCTTGCGCTTGTTATTTGCTGGATTTGGCAATGTGCAGAGCTACTCCAGCAGGGCTATGCCATATATTGAATGCTTACGTTATTGGCTCATAACTTGAAACGCTACTTGCACGAAGGACATGGTGTTACCGCTGAGGGCTTTTACGTGGACCAGCGGCACTAACACCAAATGTAATCCTCTGGGGTTCCCTTCTTTCAGGGACTTGACCTATCAATTTCACAACGGCAGAGGCAAAAGTGCAGTTGCAGCAGTTTCTTATTGGTTGATTCAAATGTCATTAGTTTTTTTTTTTATAATCCTTTCATATCATGACCTTCGTGTTTCTTTAATGAAGTTCCGTTTGTGAGGTCGTGAGAGCAGCAGCACAACACGGGTAAATACATGAATAGCTGCATCATCTACACTGCATTCTGGCCTGAATAACCCCTTAGCTGCTGCTGCTACTCTACAGCAGGGTGCTGTTGGCTGCATACAACTGTACAGAGCCAATGGATGGCATTCACGTTATTATTCTTTTGCCATCTGTGACCCATTTTATGTTGAGTTGCCTTGCTGAGGGGTTTGTTCTACTTCTTTCTATTCCTCCTCCTCCTCTACCTCTATCGTTTGGTCTCCACTTCCTTAATTTTGTAGCTATCAGAGAATTCGCGGGCACTAGTTGGAATCTGTTGGCGCAGGACAGGGGTGATTGGAGATCGCAGGGAGAGGCCTTCGTCCTGCAGTGGACATAAAACAGGCTGATGATGACGATATATATATATATATATATATATATCGTCATATCGTCATTGTCATGAAAACCATGGATGCCCAGTTGGTGGAGCGTGACGCCGGAGGAGGGTCATTAGTTCAATGCCAATATCAAGGAGCGCGGACAGATGGCCGATGCCTTCCACATGGACTCCAAGTGGCAGAAGTGGAGGCATCTGGTAGTGAATGCAGGCTGATGGCTGCTCAAGTATGTCAACACCAGTCCCACAAAGGCACCCGCAGGTGAACTGACTGCGTCGCTCGTGGCATGTTTGTTGTTCTACATGGGTGCTTGTGGTCCTCTGAAGCTGGGTTGCTTTGCAGACAAAATCATGCAGAGTTGCTCCAGGAGACTGAGGATTCGAGCATGTCATCTACAATGTAGTGTTGAGCAGCCAGAACATTCCAGGTCATGTTGCATCACTAGAGGAGCTTCAACTTCTCAATTATGTAGGCAGCAACATCTTCACTGTGCATTTGGCAACAAGATCACATTTGCATGAACTGCTCACCATAAGCGGAGGATAGCTGTCTGAAAGTAACAACAAAAGCTGCACTCCATCCTTCCCATGACTGCTATGTGTAACCGTTGTAGCTGTTCCACGTCTTAGGAGCATCACAATGTTGCCACTTCACAACAGACCTTTTCACATTCTCTAGGCAAGCGTGAAGGTTGCCAAGTGGTCAGCAATTCTTACCCATAATTCAGGGTCATCTTGGAAGCCGTGAATCTTGGGAAGTGCACCTTCATTTGATGCTGGTAGTAGATGATGTGTGACAGCAGAGGGGGTAGAGTTGGCGATGGTACGTGGCTGTTGCAACAGTGCCAAAATATCACATGCAACCCCCGAAAGAAGACCTGGTATGCAAGCAGCTCCCATAGGCCCAAGCAAGGGCCTCCCATAGGCCCAAGGCACTCGGAGCTGTGGATAATATGGTCAAGGACGGGTACCCACCGGCATTACACAAAGCAATGATCACAGCAATGGGATTCAGGAGGACATCATCACTCCAGGGAATGTAATTCGAGGCCAGGTGCCTCAAATTTTGAGGTCCATTGGCTACACCATTGTAAAGGAAGAGGCAGTCGGCCATCCTTCTGAGTGTCTCGCCTTTTAATCCACTTCCTCTTCCTCCACCTCTCGCGGCTTGCTCGCCCTGTCTCTTTGACAATATATATAACATTATGTATAAGAATGCAGAGAGTTCATCCTGAGCCTGTGCTCTGTTACCAGCTACTCTGCACTGGGGAAGGGGAATGAATAATATTTGTTGGGGGGCTAGTTGGTGCATGTTTCCAGAAGTAGCGCCGAAAAAGACAACACATAGCAAGCGAGACGGGACAGGTGCGAGACAGGTGCGAGCGGACAGGTGCCTGTCCCGTCTCGCTTGCTATGTGTTGTCTTTTTCGGTGCTGCAACCCTCTTCTGGAAAGGGGAATGAAGCAGGGATGAAGAGAGCTGATGACGAGAATACTGGTGCAATAAATTCTGATCATAACACGGTAGCATGCTTAAAATGTTGAGTCCAGTTCTCTGTAGTGAAAATATTGAATCATGGCTCATACTCTTAGTGTAGCGTATCTTGGATTTGGCTAAGGACTGAAAATAAAAGTCCTCTGTAAACGCCCTGGCTTTTATGGTTGCCAGGCTAGAGGCTCAAGTGAGTCACTTCTGCAGTCAAGGCTGCGGCCGCTCCTGCATGTATACTGGGCAGATGCAAAATTTGTGTGCTGGTGTCCCTGGCACATGGCAGCGGCCATAATCTAGGCTGTTCTCATGGCCATTGAAATGCTGTGTTAACGCCACCCCAAATTGTATTCTTTGCACCAAACTCGTTCCAGGCACCACTCCTTACATTGTCAAAAATGTACGTTCTGTGAAAACAGCTTGAAAATAACAGAGATGTCAAAATTTCAGTGAAAGACGGCAAACTTTAATTTCAAGCATACAAGTGCACAAATGTGCATATAGAGCCAAACAATGTAATCTTCCTTACCTCGGTAAGGAAGCCTTCATTGCAGCAAGGCCACCTTGTGTCACTCTGAAAGCTTCCTTACTGAGGGGCCCTCAGGGGTTTCCTTGATGCTTCCTCGGCATAAGGTAGCGCCAAAGCTACCTTCATGCTTCCTTACACTGCTTCTGGCCCTGAACGAGCACTTCACCTCACTGCTTAGCCACGTGACATTTGCTTGCACTGTCGCCCACCTGCGGAGAAGTGTGAGCACGGCACGTCTTGCCAGGCTTGTTCGTTTCAGTTGCAAGTTTGCCATGAGTGGCGTTCCCAGGCGTTGCTAGGCATTGCACGACGCCAGTGTGCCAGCGTTGCTGTAGCACATCAAGTTTTGCGCCATAATGTGGTACTCTTCTACGTTTAGTAAACAGAACTAGAAGAAAGCATGCACATGTCTCTATATTAGCACTTCAATTTAAAATTATGCGATGATACAACATCTTTTTATGGAATAATGGAGTTCGCATAAAGCTTTTAAGAAATCCTCTCGAACCCAAGCATGCGGCAACCGTTCCTTACGTGAGGGCGGGCAAAGGTAACTTTCAGAGTACGCTTGCTTCCTCCATCGGTCCTTCACTGTAGGGAGGCCTCGCGTAAGGTTAGGAAGCGGTCTAAGGAAAGGAACGTTTCATTGTTTGGGCTATAATGCTGCACTGACTGCTATTTTACTTGTAGAGGCAGTACGGTGGCAGTTGCAATCCTTTGTTTTTTGGTAGTCATCATGCTAGCAATGAGGAAAAATGTTTATTATGCATTACCTATGCAGCTAAGCTGTTTAGGAAAATTGCAAAAGTCGCACAGTTGTCTCTGCTGTTGTGCAAGCTGTTGTTGATGGTTTCAAATGTGTTACATTCTTCCAACTGACAAGAGGGCCTATAAACAAGCCCTACATCTTCCCATTTCCACCTCTAATGAGAGACTGGACACCTTAGGCATTCATAACACCACAGACGAGCTTATTGAAGCTCAGAGTATTAGCCAATACAAATTACTCACCAATTCCACCATGGGTAGACACATTCTAGGTGCCCTACGCGTAACCTACACCACCCAATTCAGACCAAAAGTACCCGTCCCTCCAAACATATGCACTCAGCTAGTTATCCCGCCCATGCCTCACAACATCTGCCCTGAACACAATCGGGAGTGACGTGCAAATAGAGCTGGATGACTACAGAAGCACTACTACGACCAAGCCGCAGACTTAGCCTACGTGAGCACAGCGGAATACCCCAACCAGAACATCATGGTGGTCAGCGTGGTTGCAGGCTCGCAGTACCGCCTCGCCGTGACACCATCAATACTCACCACTCAACACGAAGAAAGAGAAGAAATGGCCATTGCTTTGGCCTGTGCCTCTAGCAACGCACACTGCATCATCAGCGATTCTGTAATGGCCATTCGCAACTACATAAGAGGACTGATAGCACCCCAAGCACAGAAGGTACTCTCTGGAACACCTCCCTCGAGGCAACGCCCTGTCCAGATTATCTGGGCCCCTGGTCACTCAGGTCTGGCTGGAAATAAAGCCGCCCATGATGCCGCCCAAGCTCTCGCACACTGGGCGCATCATCCTTCTCCTGCGTCTTCCGATCCTGACGAGCCTTCTGTTCTGCATCACAGTCATGCACGGGACTGAATGGTCACATTCAGGGAAATCTTCCTCCGCTACCGCAGAGAATGTTTATGCTACACCCCAACACACAAAACACTAAATAAATCTCCATCCACCACTTGGCAACTACTCCAGACGCAAACTTTCCTAAACTCCGTGCTATACAAACGCATTTACACCGATGCATAATCCCCACTCTGCAAAGCGTGCGAGGTGCACGCTGAACTTGATCGCATTATCTGGGCATGCCCCAAAGCCTCACCTACCAAAACCCACCGCACTAACACTACACGCATCATAACTATGGCCAAGCAGTGGGAGACTTCGCTGCTCAGCTTGGACCCAAAAGAGCAGCTCTGGGCCATCTGGATGGCCAAAGACGCTGCCAGAAAGCAAGGACTGGCCGGCGGCTGAGGAATGGGGGTACTGGGGGTTAGTCTCCCAACCCCCACCACCCCTGAACCTCATCAAGGACACAATAAAGTTTTATCTCTCTTAAAATGGAAAAGGCAGCACTCAAAATGATAAAGGGTGTTATACAGAGGTTGAGAAACTATCGAAATGCTGCCAATTTGTGCATCTCTTACATGTGTAAAAATAACTAAACGTAAAATTTACACTGTTGTGGGCACACAACTGTGTTACATACTTGTCTGAAGTAGTTGAATGGTGTACTTTAGTGTACATTTGTGCCATCTGTCAGGTACTGTGGGTTGACAGTTTGCTTTTGAGCAATTGCTTCCTGATTTGCAGGCCACCACTGTCGCATTGTTCCCTGTGCAGGAAAGCTGGCTAATTTAATTAGCGACAAGTCATGTGATGTGGTAAAGCAGTCCAAGCGCCAGCTTGGCAGCTGCTGAGGCTCGCCTGGCATAGGGTGAAGTGGTTGATAAAACGATGCCATGATAACTTGGTAGCAGAGCAAGAAGCAGCAGCAGTGAGCTCATTTTGCAGAACATGTTCAGAACAAATGGTCTCAAGCCAGGACATAGGGCACATGAAAATGTAATTATAAATTGTGGGGTTCAACATACCAAAAATGTATAGTAGGTTATGAGGGACAGCGTGATGAAGAGCTCCAAGATAGTTTTGACTATCTGGAGTTTAATGTGAACCCAAAACATGATACACGGGCCCATCAGAATAAGGCCGCTATGGCCGAGATCAAACCCATGACCTTGTGCTGAGCAATGCAATCCAATAGCCATTGAGCCATCATGGCAGGCCTATTCGATACGTGGCACACACTGTTCAGAACACCACTGTGTGCTCTAGACTGGGCACCCAGAAAGGTGAAGTTATCTCCTCTAATGTCTTGCAAGTTCTCTTAGGACAACTGTGTTCCTTTTGCATGTACACTGTGTCCATTGTACACACCCATCAATTTGTACTACATGAAGACCTCTAAATACTATGGCATGTGGACTTATGCTTACAAAAAGGCTGCATAATCTTTACATAGCCACCTGATAGCACAATAAATCCAACTTCATTTGACTTGGTGCTATGGCTCACCGGCCGTTGCATTCTCCGACTGCACATGAGGTCATGCATTCCAATTCCTGTCTGCAGCAGCTACATTCTAGTGAGACTGAAAAACAGAAGCCTTCCTGTGCTTATACTTGTATGCATAATAAAAATTGTCAGTGGTGAAACTGAATATAGAGCCTACCTATAGAGCTACCTATAGAGCTCCTACCTTGGCATCTCTCATGTTCTCTGTGCTGCTTCGGGCTGTTAAGCCCCGTCAATCGGTCAATCAACTAAACCGACTTGATGGATGCTCCTGTATCATTTGAGCATAATCATACAGCATATCTGTTCTTCTATTTAAGGGCCATGCTTTATCGCCAGAAGAAGTAAGGGCCTTTCAAGAATGCAGCAGTGAAAGCTTCAAGTACCGCGGTGAGTTTTTCAATGTCATCTGCTGAATGTATCAAAAGTTAAGCCCTTACTGCATGAATTATTTTCTTGTGAAAAAATTACTCAAGCCATTTTTTGTTTAGGCCATATATACCTAAACCAACCTCACTTGCATAAATAAGTGCTTGATTACAATTTAATGAGCCGAAATTGTTATCTATCATATATTATCCATGATGTAGTTGTGGGTATATATTTTGTGACCATGCTAAAATACAAATTTGAATTGCAGAAAACATTAGAACCACTTAAAAAACTTGACACATTGCTTTAAGAAGTGGTGTGTATTCCTCACAGCTCCAGCAAGTATAAGTTTCATTAATATTTGGTGATGTCATCCTTGACCGACTAACTGATAGGTTCAATATCTAGGCCAGATCATTTATAGACTTTAGTTTTATGTTAATTCTTGCTTTGCATAGTCTTTAGGAGCTTGTTGCAAGCTGATAAAGAAACCTTCTTCCTCTTTTTTGTGAGAGATCTTTGTTGCTGCTGCTGTTGTTAGCTCTTGGAACATGGTAGGCCTGATCTATCTGCATTGTAAACACTGCTGTTGTGTTCATTTTCTGACCTATTGTACAGAAATAGTGGTGCTAAGGAAGAGTATAGTCTGTACAAACATTAAACTTGGCCTCCAAATTTGTTCTTTTGGAAGGAAACAAATATCTGCTGTCCTCCACAAAATACCTTCATAATTGTAAAAGTAGTTAATGCTTGCCTCAGAGTACCACTCATATTTCTTGATCAAAACATCGCAGTTGGCCAATAAGCAGTAAATAAATGCCCTGATATTTTTGCACTGATTTAGAGTGCATAAATTGTGAAAATAACCTGTTTATTTATTAATGTTTTGCTCATTGCATGAGGAGCTGCGAACATACATTTTTTAATGGAAAAATAACTCCAAATTTTTTTACAGTGCTAAAGTTCTATTTATTGCTGGAGCAGATGTAGATTCTGGCTGAATATGTAGGATTTTCTTTTTTTTTTGAGTCTGTTATTCTACAAGAAGGTATTCTATGCATTTCATATATGATAAACGACGTGATAAGGAATTAACTGCAGGAACAAATTATTCTGTGTGGTTTATCAATTCGCAGCATTGCAACATAATCGTATCCTTAATGATTCTGTGGTGTGCTATTATAATCTAGGTATTGTACTGTTGAGATAAAAGTCCAGAAAATACTGGAGCTGTGGCCAATGTGCATTGCTGCACTTTATGACGGGGATCTGCCTGTGTAGGAGACCTGTACACTGCAAACATGTTTGCTTTATCTGTCAACGTGCGCATTCGTGCAGTTCAACCACATGCTCACAAGAAAGGTGGCGAAAGAGCAAGGTGCTGGCTGTAGCAACCACTGTGCACACATCACTTAATGCCATCAAGGAATGATGGAGGCATGCTTCTGCATCATGATTTTAATGCGATTAGCATTGTTAGGGTACTTCACACTTTCCAGGGGCTGGCTGGCTGTCTATCTATCTATTTATCTGACCGTTTTCCCACCAACCTGGGTTGCTGGTAGTCCACGCTCGAATAGCTAGTGCATGGGGCTGCTGCGCTGGGGGAACAGTTTGGAACCAACTGTCAAACCAACTTGAGCCACTAGGAATGTGGCACTGTGCACCCATGTTCCACTCTTCAACGAACCTCTCTGACGCCAACATGGGTGACTGGGGATGGGGAACTGGGTATCTACTGCTTTTCTTTGAATCTCTTTTATGCTTACACCAAGTCTGCTGCTCTTCAGCGAAGCTGTATGATACCAACTTGGGTCACTGTGTGTGCTGCTCTTCAACGAATGTGTTTGATGCCAGCTTTGGTAACTAGCCAATTGCCACTGGGAATGTGCTGCTCTGTAATAACAGAAAAGGATCCTTTTAATTTCTCCTGTGCTCGTCGGAATCTAACCTGCACTGAGTGCCGACTTTACAGCGGCGCCAATAGAGAGTGCAGCGTGTGCAGTGGATATCAGCATGCGGTAGCAGCAGTGCAGTGGGGAAGAGGAGCCTGGCTGCAATTAGAGTAATTTATTTTGTGATGGCGATGTCAGCCAGCCTAATGTACCATTAGAAAACATTTTAAATTTCTCCTGTGCTGGGCAGAATCGAACCCACCTCACACGGGTTTCCCAAGGACAGCAGCCTCGCGCTTTAGCAGGCTGTGCCGCACTTCAAGAACCTCTTGCATGTGCCACTGAATGTGCGGCCAGGGAGGGAACAATTCTCATTGTTTGCACGCACCGGCGTGCAATGTATCTCGTCTCAGACGCCATGCGTGGACTTCTCAGTAGCACCGCTAGATGGTGCGGCATGTCTAAAGAAAAGTGCAAGAGAGAGGTGGCCTGGTGGCTGCATGATGCATTTCTCAGAACATGTACCAGTGCGTCATGCATTTGAAAGACCACGTGCAGGCTTTGTGGCGGCACTACTAGATGGCATAGCGTGTTTATAGGGAAGTCCGAGAGAAAAGTCTCGTTGCAATACACACCTTATGCATAAGGCATTTCAACAATGGGAGTACTTTGTGTTGCTATATTGTTTCAATGCTAAGCACATTACTGTTGACATTACATTGTCATTCTTCTGCCTCATCGGCCTTTTCTATCTTCAGAGCATGCTTATGGACACTTGATATTAGGAATTAGCATCACAAGTTACTGCCTTATCATCGAAATACCATACTTGTATGTGATGAACCATCATTTGTACACATGTGCCTATTAAACTGTGCAAACAAGCGCACTGGCAGGTAAAAATGACATGTGTGCACAGTACATATGTTTCAAATTCAAACGTCATTGTTAGAGAGTACAAAAGTGCACTTAGCCATCACTCCCATGATTTCCACAATTTTGCATTCGACAGTACATCTCACAGTCCACTTTACTGCTAAAGAAGTAAACAAAATATCTAAAAAACTTCAGCTAAAATCTGTTTCGTGCATTGGCTGTTCCTAGGAAGATGAGGGTACCAGCTGCTGCTTTCTTTTTAAATATAATTTTACTTTCTCTTAGTATTTCAATAATTCACCTAAAGTTTCTTTATTACAGTGATTACATTTCAGAACATGAATAATAATTATATACTACAGTAGGGGGCCCCGAAGTGATAAGCTCCTTAACTAGCTTTATTTTGCAACCCTTGGTAGGACAAGTAGACTGTTGCTTTTGCTTACAAGGTACATGTTCGTCATGTTGTTTTGGCTTGTCAACTGTAACAACCTCTTGACTATGGGACATCACCTGTATATGTTCCTATCAACATGTTGAGCTTAAGGGGAAAAAGCCTAGGCTTGTGTCAGTGTCTCTTGTATGCAGTTTCGTGTGTGTGTGTATTCACATCTGCAGGCATGTGTGTGTTGGCTTACTTCCCACGTGTTTCATCTTGCAGCCTTGCCACTAGGACTGGCTGCTGCTTTTGGAGTCCAGTATGCCACCAAAGTTGGTAAGGAGGCTGATATAGCCCTATTTTATTTAGATTGGTCAGAACACATGAAATACTGGTAAATTTACTGCAAACAGTAGTTGTGAATTGAGGAACAGGCCGCTTGTGTTCTTTTATTTTCTTCATTGTTCATGGTTTGGTTCGGGCATGACACAAGCTCTCCTAAGAAAAGTATGTTCAAGTATGTATACCTGGAATTGAACCAACGACATTGCAATTTCAAGCCCTGCGTTCTAACCACTATGCCAAGAGCACATTGCACATGTAAACAGATAAGACCTTTATTGGGTGACAGCAAATGTTGACAGTTTTTCGTCAGGCTCATCTTGTGCACCACGCTTGAGTTGCTCAAAGGAAAGCACCTGCAAAATTCATGCCCATGCACTGTAGTGTGGCCTTACTTTTGTTCCACCAGTGGTTGCCTTGGTGTGCATTCAGTCTGCCATATTTGCTGGTTTGTGAAGCAAATCCACAAGCACCAAAAAAAAATTCATCGCCACACGCATTTGCTACTGCATGCAAGCTGCATGTTTTTTCACTAGTATAGAGAAGTTTCTAGCTTTGTCCAGGAGTTTTTCTCTGCCTTTCCGTAAATAAATCTCTCTCTTAGTCCAGGAGTTCTCAGGAGTTTTTCCAAGTGGCAGTATAGTTAACTGAAAGCTCTACAGTTTTTCACACACTCCTGTGGGAATCTCTGCATGTATCGAAGAGCTGGAGGCTCATAACTGCTGTTTTCAGTCATTCAGCTTTAGGAATGAGAGCTAAGGCATGTGGTTTTGCTGTAATCTCTCATATTCAACCCACACTTCTCTCCTTTTTTTTTTTTTAATCTTGACAGGGAATTAGCCTTTTGTGATTCAAGTCTATGGCCATCTACTGACTTATGTGCTGCGTTACAACTCCTTTGCAGAATGTGAAAACACTGATGACCCACTGTGGAAACATTTATTCACTATACTTCATCGCACTTTGCTGTTAGCACTAACTTATCCTTCTGTATTGCACGCATTTGTTTGGGTACTCTCGGGTGGAGCTTCATTTATTTATTTATTTATTTATTTATTTATTTATTTATTTATTTATTTATTTATTTATTTATTTATTTATCCATTTCCTGTGGCAGATTTTGAGCATGTGTCCAGCTTGACACGCAGACAGTTCCATTTTAAAGCAATTTCTCTATATCTATAATTCAAACACATGCTTCTCTTCCAGAACAAAGAGATGAGAAAGACCATGTGTAAGCCTAATGAAGAGTTGCCTATTATTTTGAAGTTCTCGTCTTTTCTGCAGAATAGTTTTGGCTCGACAGGTGCTCTCTGTTTGCCATTGGAACACACAGTCGGTGCAACCAATGTGCCTCGATTGTTGTCACAATTGTCCCTTGTCACGAAATTTCTCAATTACCATGGGGAATTTCCACAATTTTGGAGCAGTTTCTTGGAGTTACCAAGCCCTTTCTGCTGCATACTCAGTGACAATGCCTTTGACTCGGTGCATATCCTGTTGCAGTGGCTTGTTTTGTTCTGTGTGCATTCATGTACACTAATCCTGCAGGGACCGTTTTGTTGTCTGCAGTGCACGCTGCATAATTACATAAATCACCATGTTGGAATCGGATTAAACAGAATAAGTTTATAGGCTTGCTGTATTTATACCTGATATCCCGATTCTTTTTACTTTTTCAATACATTCTTTAAAATAATGTCGGAGCTAGTACCAGTGTGAACAGATAGATTGAGGCAAAGAAGCCAGGTAGCCCTCCTGAAACAAGCCTAACTAAGCACCGCCCAAAACAAATGGAATATTTTCATTCTAAGATAGAGGTTAAAATCTTGCTCATTAGTGATAAATGCGTTTGCAAATTGCATCTTCACTCAAGGAGGTTGAATTCTCTAATAATGTGAAGCACAAACTTAAAAACTAGTTTTCATTGTTGGGTACCATTTTACTTTTATGCCAAACATTATTTAGTATTAATTATCAGTTTTCTTGTTGCTGTCCTGGTTTCAAATGAAGGTTATTGTTTAAAATGAATACTCCAGTTTAGGTAACCTGGATATCAGACCTGGCAAAAAAACTTGGGAATGTGAGAATATAAAATGAGATTATAATTTCTTAAATTAAGAAAGCTTGACTACCAACTAGGCTCAAGAAACCACAAGTAAGTGAAAGTCTTTACAGTCAGCTTGGTGAGAGCAACAAGTGTAAGTCTGTTCATAATAAGTGATATTCTGCTTTTATTGGTTAACATATTAAACATTGATGACTACTTTTCATTCTGAACAACTCAAATTTTTTTGGCACTCGATCAAGTCAGAAGAGGCTGTGTCTACAAGGTACAGGGACTGAAGAGGGTGTCAACCTCTTTGACTGCATGGTTCAACAGGAGTTTCTTGCACATGCTTGCTGCATAGCAGCATTCATGTGATATTGCTTGCATATTATACAAGGATAGCTACAGTACAGATGTATATAAGGTTATGCGTAATGAGGTTATACGTATACGGTTATATGTATAAGGTAATAAGGTTATGCAGATACAAGCATCATGATGCATTGACTATTATTTGTGTTTAAACACGCATGTAAGATAGTGAGAGAAGCTACACATAGTTTGAGCTTTACTTTACATCGAAGCAGTCACAGTTATCTCGCAAAATAAAACGAACTGGAGTAAACTAAATACAATGCAGAATATTCATTACATTGAACTAAATTGTACAATAACTGCTTTCTTTATTTTGATGAATGGAGGAATATTCATTTGTGAGACAAGCCTAACCTTGATGTTTGATCCATTTTTGGCTGCAACAGGCAAAGTAAACAGAATTGTGACTATTTTTGTTGGTCTTGGTGTGTCGAAAAATTACTTCTTCCACATTTGGGAAAGTCAGTGGCAGGTCAAGAATGTAGCAAGAAAAACCTCTCAAAGGAAAGACTCGTCACGTGCAACTGCACATCGCCTTGTCTTACCTACTTTCAATCTGTGTCCCCATTTCAATCATTGCTATAGCTCTGCTGTGGTGTGGTGGCATAAACCACCTCATAAATGGCGGGAGGAGTGTAGTGTGGTTGGTACTGAGATTCAAAGAAAACGTGCTTCTTGTTCAAAAAAAAAGATTAACTTGGCCTTCCTGACGGCACTTTGTTGGATGCTGGGAGCACCTTGCTGTTCATGCAAGACAGCAGAGAGGTCATTTGTGAGGTTAGGGCACACTAAGCCCTCCCCTATGAATCCCTAGTAATACTCTGCATGCATTTATGCAGTCTGCTGTCTTCTCAGCCTCCACACCTACCAATCTTGGCTGCTTATGTGCAAGGTGCATTACTGCAGCATGTTCGTTATCCCTGAAGTTGATAAACCGCTAGGTTACCTCTGCCTGTGCAATCTGTAAGAAAGCTATATTATGTGATTGCAGAGGGACAGAAAGCAGGTGTAGCGCACTTTTAGGAAGGAGCCCCTCCTACGTTTTCGACTTGTCACTGACTCTGGTTAAAGGCCCTTTTCAGGGTCCAAAATTAACTGCCCTTTTGTTTTCTGTTTTCCTTACGTACTATTGCTCTCCTTGTTGCAGGTTACCTCACACCGCATCCCGTGTATGGCCCCTACTTAAAGATGATTGGTATGAATGATGTCTAGATATCTATATTGCTTAGCAAAAATAGACACAAGGGAACCTCACTAATGGCACCAGCATGAGCACAAGAACGAAAAGCATCAGCACAAATAAAGCCTTGAGAAACAGTGTATGTGGGGGAGGACAGATTGGAAGCACTTGGTCATGTAAGACTCGTTGTTCTAAGAGTGCTAATGCAAGGTTGCTGTGGTGCTGCCAACTGGAGTTCAAATTTGACAAGTCATAACGATTGGAGCATGCTATGAAATTATGGTGTTTTCATACTTCATCTGGAAGCGCCAGGAAAACATGACTCCTTTTTTTAACTACCATGTCTGCTGGCCAAAATTTTATTGTGGGTGTGACCGAAAATGGCACACAGCAAATGGGGGTCATCTGCAGAAAGGTCTCCAGATTGACAGCTGTCAGTTAGACTTCTTTCACAAAGGAACCAATTTGCCTTTGCTTTATGTTTTCATCGAAAGCCAGCCGGTGACTGTGGTATAACATGGGGCAGGCACTTCGTTGTGCTCTCAAATTGGCAGACAACGACGAGTGGTCATGTGACTTGGCCTCTGAGATGTGGAAAATGTGCGTGATATCAGAGGTCGTGCCATGAACAATCACGTCCCTTTGTCTTCTGCATGGCACAATGTACTATTCAGTTTGCCTACCAGCAGGAGAAGACACCAAAAAGGTGTCATGCATGGTGTGGGTGTTTAGCAATTGGCTCAGTAACATTTGAGTGAATTAGTCACACCCATGTTGCAGGAGCAACTGTGTGGGCTTCAGCAAAGAATGTAGACACAGTTTCATTGAAGAATGTAACTAGTTGATGTGTGAGAACTTGTTTAATGGCCACTGTGTACTTCTGGGCCTTGGCATTAGTGAGGCACCTATGTTGTTGTAAGCCTGCAGTTGGATGGCCCAAGGCCATCTGGCTTTGAGCAATGGAACTACTAGCAGTGGAAGTGCTGCTTACCATTTCCTACGGTTCTCCTGCTAGTTTTATTTATGGATAACAAGGTTCTTCTGTGAAATAGCCAACTAACTGCAAAGCCATGATTTTAATTCGTTGTAGACACAAACCTATCATCAAGTGAAGACATGTGCCTTGTTGATCTCAGGACTTGGCAATCTGCTGTTACTTCAGTCGACTGTGAAGAAGTGTTTTTGCAAATAGGTAGATGTTTCTTATCTGTGTGTTGCTTCTCTTATTCTTTCAGGAGCTGCATTTGTAGGATGGCTGGTTGGCAAGGTCTCTTACCGCCGCCAATGTGAGGAAAAGCTCATGAAGCTTCCAAACAGCACCATTGGGGAAGCCCTGAGACGAAAGCGTGGCATCACTTCGCCTGATGTGTAAGTTGCCATTACAGTATACTCTTAGAAATGTTAACAAATATGAATTTGTCAAGTCCCTTGACTGTTCTAGCTTTCAGTTATTACAGCATTTTTTCACTGTTCACTGTTAAAGTGAAAGAATGATAACTGTGCAGGCTACAAAAAAAAGGCCCTTCTCTACGCTTTCAAACAAAAGGAGTAGTGAAAGACACATGCAATTTTTAATAACGGGTTCCCAAAACTACCTCATAAACACATAAATTTGCCTATGTTTTTTCAAGCTACCGTGCCTGGATGAGAATTATTTTTCGCACTCTTTTTGGCTGGTGAAACAGTTTCATTTGTTGCATATGAATGTAGAATGTTGCACTGCAATATTGTAGTCGAAATAAAAAATAATTTTTGCTTTTTGAACTCACATCACCCCATAAGTCACTGCTGCCACATCTAAGATGGCTTTTGCAGCAGGCATTTCACTCATCACATGCCCATACTGGCTTCAGCCATTTATTTGTTCTTTATTAGTGTTTGTTTTGCTATGTTTAAAGATCTAAAGCTTCTAAGTGACTTTCTTACTTTGCTGTTTTCACAGAGTCTTGGGATACCAGGCTGGAGACAATGCTGCACGTGCTGCTCAAGACAAATATTCAGCAGACCTTAGCTCAAAGAGATTGGACCTGCGTAGTTACAATGCACCTCAAGGTTTTGATGACAACCAGAGGCCATCCATGGACAGTGAGTATGCGTCCAGCTTTGAGCACTGTTAAGAGTACTGTGCCATGCACACAGTGGTGTCACCCGCTGTGATAACCGACTGGCAATGGAGTCATGCTGCTGAACTCAAGGTAACAGGTTTGATCCCGGTTGTGGCAGCTGCACTTCAATAAGGGCTAAATGCAAACATGCTTATGTAAACTTATATTTAGGTGCATGTTAAAAAACCCCGGGTGGTCAAAATAAATTGATAATGTCGCACTATGGCTTGCTTCATTATCAGATCGCAGTTCTGGCTTCATTCTAATATTTGCACCGTAACGCAAGGCCACCACTCTGGTGCATTTCTGCTATCTGTTGTATGTTTACAGACGATTTTTCATCAGTGTGCTTTCTCCAGGATGGCTCTGCCTTCTGTCGTATCTTTTTCATCTATCACTCTCTTTGCTTTGCAAAGTCGAGTTCTAATATAAATGAGAGCACTCCTTCCTTGAGAGCAGCTGCATGATTGCTTTGAGATGGCTGCTCGCATGGGACCTTGAATTATTGCATGGAGTGGCAGCTCTTCCAACTTGGAATACGTGCCAGGCTCGAACTGGGAAGAGGACAGCTGGTCGTCTGAAGAAGAGCCAACTTTGACTGCATTGAATGCTGATGCTGTCACTGTGAAAAAGTACTGAGAACAATGGTGTTTTTGAGTCTGCAGCGCATTTTATTCCTTTTGTCAGATGGGAGTGCAATGACCACACCAAGAATGAATTTGCCATTATCCGTGTCATTTTTTTTTCTCTTCTGCATAATAAAAAATTATATTAATTTTATAACATTTAAAAATGCCCGACTTCAGCGCTGCTTCACTTCCAAAATAACCCGACACTGAAAGGGTTAAGACCAGAGTTCTTGAACACTGCAAAATTGCTAGAGAAGTGAAGCAGGAGGCAAAAACGATTCTGGCAGATACCTGTACATTTAAAAACGGAAGCTCTCTGGAGGCTGCGTATTTTTCATACCTGGTACAGACAGGCCAAAAAATGAGGTCCATATGCTCAGCAATTTTTTTACATCATTGGCATCATCAATTGGCCATTTATGCTGTGAATAACACTATCACACCAATTACAGTCATGAGTGATAGATACTACAATGCCAGCAAATGAGGAAACACTCTTATGGTAGCGACGTTTTATGAATATGAGCCCAGAATTTCAATCCCAAACTGAAAAATATCTTGGCTCCAGAAATGTCATGTCTTTGTGTGCGTGGTCCCCTTTAAGGGCACTATCAACTGTTAGTAATGTGCCTTGAGATTACTGGCACGATTGTAACTCACAATGATAATAACAAGCATCATTTTATTAATTACATAAGGAATTATATCTTTAAATTGGCACTGAAATTCAGGCAAAAATGATGGGGGTGACACTCACCAGCGAAACGTGGCATTAAGCCCCTTAAAACCATGTCCATCTATAAATAAATAAATGTACAGGCCACAGCTCATTTCACTTGCTATATCCATAAAGTCATGAAAGTGATGATTTCCTAATATTGAAAGTTATCTCTATTTATCTGTGTATTTGTAACCCGCAAATTGGTTTATAAAACAAGTGGCGCTGCATGGCCTGCTGCCATCCTTCAGACTTCCTACAAGGACAAAACCAACCACAGTCTTTCACTAACTGTACTGCCAGCCGACAGCTAGTTTTAAGGATGACTACATTAGCAGTGCAACGTGCCGTGCCACCTGCCTCAGTCACCTGTTGCCGACGGCACCCGCCTATCCCACTTTCGCTGATGATGCATTAAAGCAACCGCTGACGATCACAAAATGCATGCGTTTGAGATGGCTTAGCATTTTCTTCTTCATAACATAACACAAAAAAGGAAGATGCACAGATGTGTGCTGCCTTTTAGGTGGCGAGCCATCTCTCACTGCACAGTCAGATGCTTATCTGAATTGAACATGTCTGTTACGAGCAGCTAATATTCCTGCTAAAAGTGTTGAGTAGTAGTCAGTCGTCACACAATAGCCACTTTACACCTTGCTTAATTCCAACTGCAATTTATTATTTTATGAGAGACAAGTTCTAACATATAACCGATGTTTGTTTTGTGGATAGCTCCCAGAGCAGCGCACTGGTTCTGTGTCTTCCAAATCACGAGCCCGCCTTGCCTGCTCGTTCGGCACCCGCCTCTTCTTGTTACTTTTTCTCTGGCCGAAATTCCTTGATGCCGCCAAGCACACAAGCTGTCCCTGGCTCACCTTCTGCTTATTTTTTTAATTCTTTTTGACACAAAATTCAAAAAACCTCAAAAGTTCTCACAAACTCCATGTTCACATAAACCAAATTAAGTCCTTGCACTACACTCGTATACTTGATTTGACTCTAAAATCTTGCTACTCAAACACCTCACCAAATTTCTATTGCTTTGCCCACTTTCAGTATGGATGAAAATAAAAGGAAATGAGGGAAAGGAGGAATGCAGGGATGGATCCATCAAGGTTCCATACCGCGTGCCGCACTCTGACAACAACACTGCCCAAAATGGCCGTTCTCGAGTGTATGGCTGTTGTAGCTGTACAATATTAAACATCTTTGATATTGTTTGTAAAAACATTGATTTCTGTCTCCCATCTTTCAGAGAGCTCATTTCTTGCGCATCCTGTCAACTCTTTCACATGTGCTAGCCAAAAAGTTCATAGCATTGTGCAGCATGTCGCCAAAGGGCAAGATAAACTTTACTGTGCCACACCGGTTAAGGGTTCTGAACTGAAACAAAACCGTAACTAAATCAGTGTGTGCTAAACCCAAACCGAACCATTATTATTTTTTTTTTTTTGGTTTGGCACCCTGGTTCCAAGCAGCATTGTCATAGCAAAAATTATCCCAAAGAGGCACCAGCAAGTGACTCCAAGGTAGTGGGACCCAAAATTAAGTAATGTAAACGTAAATGTTCATATTGCAATAATTTAGAAGCGAACACTAGCCTTATCACATGTGCAGAGTTGTTCAGTGCCTCATGGCAAAAAAAAAAAAAGAAAATTAATGAGCAGTATGTTCATGCTGCTGTTATTAAAACTTGTTTCCCCACCTGGCTTTACACCATTGGCGGTAGCCCAGTAGCTATAGCACTGTGCTGCTGAGCTCAATGTTGAGGGTTCAATCTAGGCCATGGTGGCCGCATTTAGTGGAAACAAAACGCAAGAAATGCTTGTGTACTTAGATTTAGGTGCATTTTAAAGAACCCCAGCTGGTCAAAATTATTCTGAGGTCCCCCACTACAGCATGCCTTATGATCACATCATTGTTTTGGCACGTAAGACCCCACAACATATTTTTTTAATCTGGCTTGAACCCCTTAACTGCCATAATAAATTTTGAAGAAGATCAATGAACAGTGCAGATCTTTTTTTTTTTTAACATGCAGTTTCTGTTTTCTTTGCTTAAAGTATGGTACCAGCAATACCTGTTCCGCTTTTATTGCTCTTGTTGAAGTAATTTGCTGAGCAAGTTGTGTATTAGTATTTATTTATCGGTCAAAATTACAAGGTTATGCAAGCTTTGTCATGGCGAGTTGGCTCATCATCAGCAGTTAAAGGGTTAAACTATACGTAAGATTAACATAGCAACAAAGTAAACATCACAGCAAGCCATAGCAACAAGCCAGAACAGCCATTGGAGCAGTTAAGCAGGGTAACATTTACTGATCTTTATGGGGACACTGAGCTTCAGCTGCAGTGACATTTCATAATTTTTTGTTATGGCTGTCAGGTTAAAGAGGCCCTGTGTCTTTTCTTTTTGCTCCTCCATCAGACCCACATGTCGGCGAGATGCCAGAGAACCTCCCGCCAGCTAAGTACTCAACGGCGTCGTACGAAGAGCTGCGTCGACAAAACCGCGAGGAGTACGAGAGGCGCCTGTCAGCGCCACCACCATCATCGCAGCTACCGCCACTTGCCTTGTCACAGCCACCCCCAGCTGCTCCTTCGCAGCCATCTGTGCAGCCTCCTTCACAAACGTTTGAAGAAAGGCCACATAGGGGCTATCCTTCCAGAATCCCCAGCACCGGGTCAGCACCATTGGGTGGCAGCACAGGTGCGATTTGCCTCATAATGCCTGTGTTGCATGAGCCTAGCCAAAAGCCACTTTATGTAAATAAGCTTGATGCGTGTGGTGCCTCTGCTGCAAGTATACAGCGATGGAGCAAAAGTAGATCTTTAGTTGCCACTGAGCCACTCTTACTAGCAGTGCTGCATCGCAGCCTTCATATGCCCACACAACTGTTATTGCGAGGCTTATCTAACTAAAGTGACATCCAAGAAAATTAAAACAAGATGGAGGTTCACAGGAAGATGGAATTTCGAAGTGATTGAGCAAGAATGCCTCCAGAGTCAACATTTCAACACAGGGACTTGTCTTCATCAAGGCACTGATGAAAACAAGGCCTCTTGTTGAAATGTTAGCTTCGGAGACATCCTTTGTTCAACAACAATTGACCAATTTAAGGAACTTAGTTGTAGCTCATATCTGCAAGCTGGAGAAAGTCTTGTAAAAGGGGAATAAAAACCAAGTGGAATAGTTTTACATTATCGCGACCCAGGTTCCTCAAAAAGAAAGCCTTGCAGTGGAAGAAAAACTGACCTTTATTCCAGGATAAAGCCTGGTGCCATGAGCTTTCCAGGTCACTCGCTGTACCAACTGAGCTAACCAAGAGGCTACCCAATAAAGCGAGCTCAAATTTATTAACAGCGTAAAGTGCAGGGAGCATTCAATAAACAGGGGGCTTAATGTTGAGGTACTAAGATATGAAAATTTTTCATTATTAATGGTGAGAAGGCTGCACATTGTTTGTAAACTAGGTATTCGAAAAATGTTCTGTTTCCAATTCACTTCTCGCACTATCTGATGTGTGTTGAATTCAGACAAAAACTATTCGCACACCCATAGTTGCATGCGACATGAACGTGATGCTAGCAGTTTAGGTTGTGTTGCACAAATTCAGCTCAGTGCTTTCCACCAACATGTAAGCTTGGACTTACTCTGTTCAAGCGAAGATGAACAGGCACACTTGCTATAGCTGTCAGCTGGTTGCCCGCAGGCCCAATCACTGCTTCTAAAACCATCAGTCTAGCCAATGTGCACGATCTCGGGCCCTATTACTGATGAGCCCCTCAGTAAGCGACAAACTTCTTGTGATGGTTTGCTGCCCGCCACCACGCAGGTCAGTAGTGATTTTCCATCTTGGCTACACATCTTTGGCTGTAGAGGCCTCATCAGCTCTGTTTTGCTGGATGTTGACATCCGTAGTTACGCTGACAAGCTATTTGCATTGGCCATACGACTCTCTGAAAGCGAAGAAGCCACTCCAACGAAAACGAGAGTACAGACAGCCGATTTTCCTGACATCGAGTGCATGGATCACATCTGAAAATTCAACATAGGCACATACGGCATCCAGAATTTCAGTCACCGTTATACATTGGTCCAGTAGAGAAGGTGGCAGGGTTATGTGGGCATTCAAGAATAGATTTCAGGGCAGTACACGTGAACCTCGTTATAACGCAATGGCATATAACGAAATAATGAATATAACGACTGTTACGTCTCAGTACCACAAAGGCGTTAATTGGACGTTTGCCACGAGCCAAACCACCACCAATTCATCAGTGCCTATCCAGAGGTCAACGCAGCATGGATACTGACTCTTGACGGGTCCCACAAAAGGCCATCACCCCACCAGCACCTGGCAGCCTGAGCAAAGGATAAAAAGGAGGGGAACAACTTCGATAATCTGGGAGTTGCAAGTTGCTTTCTTACCACACATTCCAAACCAGTCTCTTCGGAGTCGGAGTTACTGCGAGTTGTTGCGAGCATGGGTGTGGTATCGCTGCAGAGTCGAGGAGTGTGATTTGCTGCTGGACAGTCTTCAGATTCCCTAGTCAACTCGCTTAGGGAAGACAACGGTATTAAATGTGGAGACTTTTCGAGCAGAGGAGACAGGGTCCTGATGTGAACTCGGACGTTTAACTTGATCCTGCACGGAGTAGGCGTCCATACTGGAGCTGTGTAACTAAACCGATAAACCCTTTTCCTTCATTTTCTAAAACCACGCATAACAATCGATGGGCTTGGTGGGTTCCTTGCCCTAGTGTTACGCTAAGCCGGAACACGACGTAAACGCAAATCTCCTTGAGATGCCCATAGACAACCATGTATTTTAAACCTAGGTTTAATAAAATAAAATTGTTCTGCCAGTCAGTATAACGAGCCAAATCTGTCTCTGAAACCAAAAATAGTGACTGTTGCGTAATGATGGGCTGCACTTGTTCTGCGTGGCAGTTCGAAATTTGCACGTGAAATACGCCGTCAAGCAACAACTATACTCTCTCACCGTCACGCACATGGTGGCCGTGCGCGAGTAGCGCTTCTTTCATATGTTATTGCATCTCCCTCCCTCTCGCTGCAGCACCTAGCTGACGAAGCAAGGTGCACCCTCCGAGATTGCAATCTCAGAGGCCACGCCTAGCCGCGCCACGCCTCATATCGATGATGATACTTGTACGTGGTGTGCTAAAAACCAGTGCCTCTCTCTCTCTCTTGCTGTAGTGCACTGCACTGTGCTGACACAGCATGCCAGCTATGAGCCGGCTACGACCCAGCCAAGCCAAGCTGGCAGGTTCACATAGCAGAACCGTGGGGCCATGAGAAAATGGCGGATCAAAAAGTTTCGCTTGTTTAGGCATATGGACACCGGAATCGCCGAATGATCTCAGAAAAAGGATGTGCTATGAGCTCATAACTAACCCTTTGGGTGATTTTAGAGGAAGTGAAAGCTCATTTCAATAGTTACTGGCGATCAATAAGAGCAAGAGCGCCACCACGACGAGAATTCACACTGAGGCGGGAGCTACGGGGGCTGCCATATTGGACAGCACCATTTGTTAACTTGCATAAACATTATGAACATTAAACTCGTCAAATAATGTACTTTATCATAGTGCACAAAAACCACAGAAGCCCAAAAACATTCGGGGCATGTGCAGTGATTACTATTTCTTTATGTACGTAATCTGCTTACGTTTGGCTACAAACGCTATTGTAAACCTGTCTGTTCGAACATAAGCACGCTGTCGTAACTGCTGTCGCATCAGGTGCTAAAAAGTCGCATGTTGCACACACTGTATATTCTTTTGCTGTTGTTTTCAATTTTCATCGCATACATGGCAGTGTAGTGCTTGGGCGGGCCGTGGTGCCGTAGTTTTCTTTGCTTGTCTGCAGTTGTGCATGCCATGGGGCATATACTGCAGTAAATGACAGTTTTCATTATAATGAATTAATGGATATAACGAAGTCATTTCCGTTTCCCCTTCAACTTCTTTGTAATGTGGTTTGTGTATATTTCTGTCTGGTTCAATTATTTGTTTACACTAGTTGTGGGCCTTGAAGGGACACTAAAGGCAAATACTAAGTTGACGCGGACTGTTTAAATACCTTTCCAGAAACCTCACAACGCTTGTTTTGTGCCGAGAAAAGACTTAGTTTGCAAGAAAATTGTATCTGAAGTGTTATAATACCTTTTTCGAAATTTAAATCTCCCGCCACTTAACCAGGGTAGTGGTGACGTTGCATACGCCATCACCCCCCTTTTCTGCTGTCAGTGAGTAAAACGGCGCCCGACAGACAGTGGCACCAAGCCAAGACAGAGCGGCGTATTCACTGCTGCAGCTGCTTTTTGGTCAAGTGGTGTAGACCGTTCGAGTATCCTGTGACATCACATGGAAGTTGAATTCTCTTCTACTTGCAGTTTATGCGAATTTCACGAGCCAGCAAAACCAGCGCAGCACTACGCAATCAGGAAAGTACTGAAATGTGAAAGCGTGGGCGGCGCAGAGTCAAATGAAAATGAAACCTTTAAACGGCCCACGCCATTGTCAATAGTAATTTCAGTGAGTTCTTTTTTCTAAACATGAACTGGAACTGGAAAAGTAGCACTTTATTTCATATTATAATACAATATGAGGATGTTTTTTGCAACACGTAGTTGAGTACTAGTGACAGAATTTAACTGACCAGTGCTTTTGTCATCGGGCAAGTGCTTGAATGTCGCGGGGAAGTCTCTAATCTTGTCCTGCATTTACCTCAATTTCTCGACTATTAAGGCTCTGTTTGCGATAATATTGACACCTTAGAGATTCTCGAGCAATAATCTATCACTTTTGCTTGACTTATTTGTCTTTATTGTCCCTTCAAAGGCGAATAATAGTTGCAGAATGGTAAAAGTAACAAGCTGGTGGCATCTGCCACCATTCTATTTCAAAGAGGATGTTCATAATATCCATCCATTAAAGCGATTGGCGACTGTAAACGTAGAAAAGGGAAAAAGACTAGGACGGAGCATGACATCAGGCAGCTCCTCTAACGCTGCCCCACACTTCATTTGGGGTCCTATTTGTGCGTTGGCTCTTGGGAAATAGGCCCTCCAAGGTTTATGGACCTTTCATGGCAATTGTTTGATTCGTGGTAGCTTTTAGTGACGCCCTCGTCACAATCAGCCTTTGCTAAGCTCTCTCCCCATACTGTCCACGCTTGGCAGCTAGAAATTACCATTTGCTTATAACATGGTTGTCCCAACATGTGATCATGTCAGATTAAGGTTTAATGTCTTCTACCAGTGCTCTCGGTGCCCACTCTTCTGAAAAGACAACAGGTGTGACCCCACTGTGCAGCTGCTACATTCGCATATTGCAACGAAGACAATAATTGTGCGCGTTGCAATAAACAACCGAAATTGCACAAGTATATCGAGAGAAAATACGCGCAGAGTGGTTGGCAAGAACCTGCACAAGTGCACATCATTTAAAGCCTACCGGAAACCAAATACAACGGGTCGACTCCACCGAGCAGGGTTGCAAGTTGGGCCAATTTTTCGACAGGTAAAAGGCAGAGGGGCTGGCTTCATAGAGAGCAGGCTTATGAAGGCTGGCTGCATTACGTAATGCTACCTCCTAGTTTCTTTACTTTTTCCACGCCAATTTTCCATGAGATTTTCCTTTATTTTCCAGTTACTTCTTTCAAGAAAATGCTGTTTTATGCATTGAAGCACCAAAGTAACTGGAACACCAATGCATTTCGTCAGATACTTTGAAAATTAGCATTTGGAAACTGATGCAGTCCAGAGAATACATTCCAAGTGGATACACCTTGCGAATCCACCGACTATAATTCGTAGATTTACATATGTGCTGTAAAATAATTAAATAACAAGTTAGGGTAATTATGTCAATGATTCAATTAGGCATTTTGATTTCGCATAGAAGTAGTAATGGCCACTTCATCAAATAATTTAGATCAAGGGTTAGGAATGTGCTATGTACCACAGGCAATTTTGGATTTTAGACTTAAAAATAACACCTGGCATATATACAAACGTTATATGAAGGTATCCATTAAGTTGCTTATAAACCTTGTATGCTGACTTTGTCTTGGTTTGCCAAAATGCACATTGACAGTGGCGACTATTGCAATCACCCAGGACCAACCCATCCAAACACACATAGCAGTGAAAGTGTTGAGAGTGCACATTAGGCACTTTGCCTGTGCCCGTTCCCATCATCTGGCAGCACTACCCTCAGAAAGGCTGTAGGCATCATTTTGTACTGCGATTTCGGATTCCGCCTTCCATCAGGCTTCACCCCCACAACTAAGCCATCGATTCCTCCATGGTGTTTGGCTCGACCTGCAGTGCACCAGGAATTAGGAAAAAATCTGAGCTGTCATCACCTGCTTTTAAACAACTAACTCTGCTCCTTTTGCACGAGAGGTACACCGACCACGTACATATTTATACTGATGTATCGGCAACTCTCCAGTGTTCCTCTGGAGCCATGGTTTTCCCAGCGAAAGCCACCACCATCAGTTTCAAGATGCATCACCTAACGACACTGACGGCTTCGGAACTTGCAGCTCTTCGCGCTGCACTTCCATCTTGCCAGCCAACAACCTCGAAGATGTTCAATATTCAGTGACTCGAAGGCAGCACTGCAGTCTTTGCTATCAGCCCTGCAGCGTGGATCACACAAACAACTGGTATTCGAAATCAGCGGGCTAATCCATAGCTTGACTGAGGACACCATGTGACATTTCAGTGGCTTCCAAGTCACTGCGGCATCATAGGGAACAAACCACCGATAACGCTGCTTGGTCGGCTCTTCAAGGTGACGAAGAGGAGCCGATACTGTTATCAGGGACAGATGCTGTGGATGCTCAACCGTGATATCACATTCTCCTTGTGGAATGCAGGAAGCTTACAGAACAACCGGCTGCATAACCTAGACTCCTCTCTATGCGTTTGCATTCCAGCTAGACTCTGCTGTTGCGAAGCTACCCTGCTTTGTCAAATATGGCTAGGGGTGACTTTCACTAAGTTTTTTATTCCGAATCGGATGGGCCGACGACGCGTCGTGTGATGACTGTGGTAGCGAGGAGACTCTTCAATACCTTCTTTGTGACTGTCCTCGCAACAATTTACAGAGACGATCGCTCGCAATCGCGATAGCGCACTTTGACCAAAGACCTCTAACAGAGGAACGTATTTTGGAATGCCGACATCAAAAGCCATCACAGTGGAATGCGACGAGGGCACTGTTGCAGCTTTTAAGGGCAACAGACTTGAACAAGCAGCTGTAGCCTGAACAGATGTTTATAGTGCTTCAAGTGCTACTGTGCTGTGCGGTGATGGTACGCAGTGACAATGACCGACTGTGATTGTATGTCTGTGCTCATTTCTTTCTTTGTCTCTACTTTGCTATCACTTTACCTCCCGTCCTGTCTCTCCCCAGCGTAGTGTAGCAAACTGGATGTTCCCGTCCGGTTAATCTCCCTGCCTTTCCTCTTTCTTCTGTCTCTCTCTCTTTGTATGCTGACCACATCTGTCCAGCTTTGTTCTGCATAGCAAAAAAATAACTTCCCTCATAAAACCTGCTCATGTACAAACCTGCACAAGCACACTGATGTGTTAATGGAATGGTGAATTATATTTAACCTTTCCTTTGATTTAGCCACTCATTATGTGCCATTGGGTTCTTCACAAGTCTTCCAGAATGGGCATGCCCCACTATGTACGATTCCTGCATAAAACATTAATATATAACATCTGCTAACAAATATCACTAAAGCACAATGATCTGTTAATAGAATGGTTGATTATATTTCATGACTTCATGAATTCTTTCATGATTTAGCCATTCAGTGTGTGCCACTGGAGGTGTGCCTGTTTTTGACTAATCCTCTCCTCCAGAATGACTATTTCCCACTGTGACACAATATGTATAGAATCCCTAAACGTTGCTTGATAAGTGTCATATTTTCTGTGCACGCACCTACCATCACCAAATTGTATGCATTGCCATTATCTGTGAAGCATTTAATTAACCACTTAAGAGGAAGCTTTTGCTCGGGTGCTCCTATCTAAACACATGTAAAAGGAGAATTCATTTTTCTCGTCAACCAATGCACCAAACTTAACGACGTTTGTTGCATTGAAAAGAAAAACTTAAAATCTAGTGACTGTTTGTTTCTAATTTTCGATTTAGGTCGTCAATGTTTTGTTAAAAATTGACTAAAATCGCAAATTTTTAGAAAACGAAACTATCAAGTTTTACAACTCTGTAACTCGGAAATGAAAAACATTATCAAAATTATGTGAATTCAATCTAATAGTGCATCTAAAGCAGACGAAATTGACATGTTACACATGAATCTAAAGAAATTTTGCAATATTGAAATACAGTCTTTACAGAGCCCTTGTACACAATGCAACAAATTCACAAAAGACATAAATTGACATACGGAATTTGTCCGCTTTGAATGATCTAATAGATGCTGTTTACAGAACCGCGATATCTGTTCTTGATGCAGAGCTGTTCATTTGTAAACGTCATGCTTCTATTTTTTCCCAACTTTAGAATTTTTGAAAGTTCAGGCCCTAAATCGAAAATCTACGACCTACAGTCACTAGAATTTAACTTTACCTTTGAAATGGAACAAATTTCATTAAAATCTGGCCAGGAGTTATCTCAGAAAAGCGTTTCTGTGTTTTACATGTATTTGAATAGGCCGCGTCGGAGTTGGGCCCAAGCTAAAGATTCCTATTAAGCTTCACTTCTCATAGATCCAAACACGTGCATCGGATCAGCATGGGTATTACAGCGAAACTGTTTGCCTGTAGTTGGTCAGGATTTTTTATGGCTTGCTCACGCAAAAACAAATGGCAGCTGGAAGACATTGTGTTTGAGTCTCTGTGCAACAGAATTATGTTTTCTCGTATATTTGAATTAAAGTCCAATGCTATCATAACTGCAGGTTGTGTGTAAGTCATACTTTACAAATTTTGTGATGCATTTTAATTTCTTAAGCTCAGTTAGTTCACTAATGCACTTGCCCTAAGCGCAGGGCCTATAAGAATGGGGATTTATGCTGTGCTAACGGTATTGCCACCTAGCAGCCACTCAAACAGACCTCGAATGGCAGCTGGAAAAGGGCTTTCTCATTCAGTTTCTGCTTAACAGATTTATGTTTTCTTGTACACTCGAATAACAATCCGAAGCTATCTTGTCTGCAGCTGCGTATAAGTCGTACAATACACACTTTCTGACAGAATTTACTATTAAGCATTAATTTTTTTCAATAATGTACTTGCGCTTGGCAGAGGGCCTAGAAGAATGAGGATGTATGCTGCACTGCAGCACACGTGCGTGCATGACGTACATTGCTTGTGGTGGTGTTTGTGTAACGTCATCTAACGTCGGCAACAGCTTTGCTGTGCATCCACTTTCACAGAGCGGAATGGAGGCAGATGTTTTCTTTTTTCTTTTTTTACACTTTGTCCATTCCAAATGCTGAAACTGTAACCGAAATGAATACTGAATAGTATATGTAATATTTCATTGGAATATTTGCACAAGCCTAATCTGACCTTTTGTGACTGCAGCATACAATAAAATTACCCTTGACCAAGTAGCGTTGGACAGCAGCAGCTATAATATTCTACTGCTAAGCGTGAGGTTGTGGTGATACTCGTGGGTTTCCCACATTCCAGTGAAAGTGGTATGCCGAAACACTTTTGCATTTAGATTTAAGTGGTCGTTAAGGACCCTAGGTACCTAGTCTTAATCGATCCAGAACCATCAAACTACACCATTTCTTATCGCCCATATGCTGCTTTAGGACCTAAAACCCCACGATTTTTAATTGCACAGCATAGCAGATTCTAACTGTTGCACTTGACCATAGAACATGCTTCTGATGCTTCTGCCCTTGAAATGTACCACGAGTTTTCAGAGATAATGCCACCTTTTGTTGCCGCTCTAGCTTTTATCATCTCCAGCAGCCTTTTATTTTCCTTTTTTCTTCCTTGACAGGCAAGAAGAACAAGTATGGAGACGCTTGGGAAGAATAGGGACTTTACTACCTCCTAGAAAACACTTGTCTTCATGGTGAAAGGAAGAATACATATAGTCTCCCAGCAGACAGCATGGTTTAGCACGAATATAAGTAAATATGGAATGTTCTCAATGTGTGCCTTCTATGTGTTCTTATTGGGTAACCATAGATGACACCTGCTCATTACCTTCGGTAGCTTTTACGAAGGTACACGGCAGGAGCATGAGATTTTTTTTTTCTTGCTTCTTTCTTTCTTTTCATGACAGCTCACATCCCTGCGATTGTGATGCAAAACAGTGCCACATAAATTAATCAAAACGGTACTGCAAAAATAGACTTTTCTTTTGCACTCATGATGTTTATGCAGGTGTCACACATATGTCTTTGCCAGGCGAGGTCAATGAAGGCGCAAGCAAATGCCATAAAATAAAGTTGGAATATACTTTGGTGATTCAATCACTTGTTTCGTTTTAAAAACCAGGTCGAGCATGTGCACTGACTTCGTGTTGGGTTCATTCTATGCGTGCATGCTTGGTATGTGCCTGACTGCAGGTGTAGCACACCATTTCTTCATATGGCATTCGTAGTGTGACGCTGCGGCAGAAAATGCGGCTAGGAAACAATGTCTTGGATGCGACCTGCAATGTCCATTAAAAATGCTTTATATAACAACGTGCACCACTGTTTTAACTTTTTTGTCAGCCAGCCTTGTCGACTGGATGGCCTACAACAACCTAATTGTGAATTATGCTTGCATTTGATGAAATATCATTTGATATGCCGCAGCAACGATCATGCTTTGGAGGAGGTGGTAAGGGCTGCTACTGTTGCAACCTGTTGCAACCTGTTACCCATCCTGTTTTATGGCTCGCTTAAATATAAACGTTAGGGCTGCTAACGATCGCTGTCTCATGCTGGCATGATGAAGAATGAAAACAGAGAGGAGCAAACACTTTGTGCTGTCTCTCCCTTCAATACCTCTAGGAAACTTGAGATTGTACAGCCTTCTGGGCACGAAGGAAGACAGCGAACATGAAGCGATCAGTCTTTGTACCCGCTGCAGATTACTTCCAAGATAGGCGTGTGGGCCACGTATGCGCTCATCCACACGCAGCCACCGCTGGGGAAGGAGACTCATGCTCACCTGCACCACCCCACTTGTAACACACATTTCATCACGTTACTGCATGTTGAACTCCACTTGTGCTCACTTGTCCACATGACCTTCAACATTGGGCTCGTGGGCAGATGGCGCACATCAAGCCACGTTCCTTCTTGGCTCGCCTTCGCACGCTTTCCCTCACACCCACTGCATACGGTGCGCGATCGTATGCAATTGGACGTCAACCGCAAGCTCACGGCAATGCCAATAGTGAAAATTCACCTGGAGTGTCCATATAACTGCTGCCACAATAAAACTAGCAGTTTCGCCCGATGAGCGAAGAACGGAACGCAATAACAAAGTTTAGCCTTATACTCGAGCTCCTCAGACGGAGTACTAACAAAGGAGGTGGTGATACGTTGGCACAACGCAGCACACGAGACAGCTGCAGCTGGGCAGCAGTAACAGGGCCCTGGCTGCTACCAAGTCTTGCATGTCATAAGAAGCCAACAAACACTGACACCAAGGACAACATAGGGGAAATTACTTGTGCTTAATAAATGAAAATTAAGAAACGATAACTTAGTGGAAATGAAAGTGGATGAAAAAACAACTTGCCGCAGGTGGGAACCGAACCCACAACCTTTGCATTTTGCGTGCGATGCTCTACCAATTGAGCTACGGTGGCGCGGTTTTCCCATCCACTTTCTTGGGTATTTATGTGTCCTAGTAGAACCCTGGGAGTGTTAGCCAGCGCCACCACTCACAGACCTTGGTGGCGGACGTGGAACGTCTTTGTTGCCGCAGGCATCATGAGAACGTGATCTTTTCGGGTGAAGGCAACTGGTCAATAAACCCACATATGCTACCTGAACGCATCAATGTTGCCGGATTCGAGACCCTCATTATGTAATGAATGAGAAAGAAGGGGGGTAAACCGAGGGGCCCAATTTTTATTAGTCGTATCATAAGAAGCCAACAAACACTGACACTAAGGACAACATAGGGGAAATTACTTGTGCTTAATAAATGAAAATTAAGAAACGCTAACTTAATGGAAATGAAAGTGGATGAAAAAACAACTTGCTGCAGGTGGGAGCCAAACCCACAACCTTCGCATTTCCCCTATGTTGTCCTGCTCCAGTATGATGGGGTGTAGCGGACCAATTTCACAAACCATACTGAAACCAGAAAAGCCTTTTGCGCAGTGCCATGCAGACTGTCAGTTGTGCATCAGCAACAGCAAAGGCTTCTCCAAATGGGCCATGACTGGCTGGCTCCAAGAGGAGCCATGCAGTTTTGTCTGTGCATAAGGTTTTTGTAAAATGCGCTATGCATAAAATATGTGTGCACGTAGAAATGTATGCATTCGCATCATGGGAATCGGACAGTACAGCTGCTGCTAATGATAGTTAGCTATAATTGACCCTCTGTTAACAGTCAAAAGCATACCTGCAGGGCACAATAGTTCACTTGGTGACAATCCTTAATCATCCGGTCGCAGCGGCCAAAATGCATTCATACATTTTCTAGCACAACTTGTCCAATTGTGTCTACAATGATGTTGCAGAAAACAACATAATTGTCCACAGTGCATGCATGAAGTTTCTTTTAAAAGCTCTTTAAACAAATATTCCGTGCCTTCCAGCCACGAAAAGCTTTGTCTGCATGCTAGATAAATTATTCCCCCATAATTACCATTGCAACTTACTGCACGGAGCGTGCCAAGATTTGAGCTGTTTGAGCGTATTTTACACTCATATTTGCCACCTTGCACATTGCCTGCCAACAAGTGTCTCGCATATTCTTGATTACAACTAACAGATTAGAAAGAAAAATGGAATGACATTCATACATGTCCGCCACAGTACAAGTTAATTCGCTTTTGTGCGTACGAGGTGTAGCTCTATCCATTGCTTTGGTACAAAAGGGCGAACCTTCACCCAACTTTATTTCCATTAAAGGACCAGCCACTGATATTCAGGAACCCCCCCCAATTCTTGGCGCGATAGAACGCCAACTATCTAAAGCATGGAGTACAGGA
The DNA here is from genome assembly GCF_038994185.2 of Dermacentor albipictus. Lineage (NCBI taxonomy): Eukaryota > Metazoa > Arthropoda > Arachnida > Ixodida > Ixodidae > Dermacentor > Dermacentor albipictus. The sequence goes on along the minus strand of NC_091823.1, from coordinate 47,209,324 downwards.
GAACCGACTGTGGCACTTGCCAATGTTTTTTGCTCTGTTCCCATGGCAGCCAACCAGCTCGCCCTCAACGCACGCAACACGCAGCTTTGCTCTCTGCCTCCACTCGTTGCCCTTTCCACAACAGGCCTTTGCTAGTGCTTTTCTCTCTTCCTCTCCTCGAGTGTGTTAGCACAAGAAAGGAAGGAAAACTAGAGGTGAAAGGCAGAGAGGTTAACCAGATGAAGTGTCCAGTTGGCTATTCTGCACAGAGGGATGGTGTAAAGGCATAGTTAGCACTAGAGTTACAGTAACTCTAGGTGGATGGATGCTATGATTGCCCTCTTTGAAACAGGGCAGTGGGTTGCGCCACCAAGCTCTTGTTATTATTTTGCGCAATGTCCTACCTATCGCTAAAGAAAAAAAGACAACACACATACACAAAACATTCCCAGCATCAAACTTTCTGAACCACTATTGGGAACTTTGTTTTTGTATGCCTGCATTGTTCGTGGTCTCCCTATTTGTCTGCCACCAAACTTGCGATCAACCCTTACTAATTTCTATTGCGGAAATGTTTACTTTCCTTCCTGCTATCCCAGGGCTTCAAGGAGGCCAGCGGAGCCTAAACCGACAGCTGGGTAGATATCTTCACATTCTAATAAAACATGTTTTATCGTTTCTCTAGCTTTACCGCAGCAAGCACATCCTTCTTCCTTGGTGTACCTTGCTTTATAAGTATGCGTTGTAAGGCATCCTGATCTCGCTTCAAAAAGGGCTTCCTTTTGAGTTATCATAAATTGTTTCATTCCTGATTTTGTTTTTTCCTCAAAGGGAGTTACTCATAGCAGGTTTCTTTTCCATTGCTGCCACCTAAGAGATTGTCTCGGCCTCTCTTTGCATTGGATATTCTTTGTTGCCATATTGCTTACTATACTGGTCGCATTTGCTGGTAAGCTTCCTAGTTCCTTTTCTCCACTGTGAGTCGTCAATGTTTTTTCTTTACATATATCTGAACACTCTCGCAACCTATTTTTTTTTCTTTACTATTCTTCGGTCGTTTTTCAAAATCAATTTTACTCTGAGCTTCCCTTACTTCAAAACTTGTCCAGACCATATCACCCTGCACAGCTTCATTTATAGTCTTCCCATGAGCGCCAAGTGCAAGGTGTCCCAGTGACCTTTGGTTGCATCAAGCCCTGACTTCAAGCAAATAACTGCATTTACAAATGTAATTCCTGGAACCATTACACCTTTCCACATACCATGGAGCACATCATACCTATGGTATCCCCATAGTGCTTTGTCTTTCACTATGGCCACATTTCTCTTCCTCTGCTATTATTGCTTTTTCCTGTGTTTCCATATCTCTATTGCCTACGTTTATCCATATACCAAGGTATTTGTTTTCTTTTACTCGAGGTATTTCCTGGCCTTGTATTGACACTGTCTGTTCACTGTTTTCATCCAATACTATAACACCTGATTTTTTAACACTAAATTTCAGACCTAAATTCTCGCCTTCTTGTCTACAGATATTAGCCAGATGTTGCATATCAGTTTGCTTGTTGGCTAGCAACACAATGTCGTCCGCATAAAGCAAACATGGATGCTGCTGCTCTACTACTGTGCCCACCTGTTTGTATGAGATCAAACTCAATTTTAGTTCCCTCTAATGCCCTTTCCATCCTTACCATGTACATCATAAACAGCAGTGGGGATAAAGGGCACCCCTGTCTCAGTCCTATGTTGATATCAACTTTCTCCTCGATCCCCATCCCTTCCCACTAAATGCAAGCAGTATTTTCTAGGTAAATCTCTCTAACAAGCTGTATACGATCGTCTCCCAAGCCTTCCCCTTCCAGAATATCCCACAGAATGTCGCGGTCTACATTGTTATATGCTCCTATAATGTCTAAACAAGCCACATACAAATAACGGTCTCCTTTCTATTCTGGATATTTCAATACACTGAGTAAGGACAAATAAGTTATCAGCCAGATGCCTACCAATTCTGAAGTCATTCTGAAGTTCTCCTAATATGCTCTTATTCTCTGCCCATGCTTGCAGCTTTAATTTAATCGCCTGTATTGCTAAACTGTATTTTACCTATGTAATGGTCAATGGTCTATATGAATGAATCCTGTCTTTTTACCCTTTACCATTATAAATTACATTCATTCTACTTTGTCGCCAACTGTCTGTTATTAATCTATCAAAGTTTTTTTCTACTGCTTTCAGCAGAGCTTCCTTACTTTTTCTTAGTTCATTAATCAGCCTAATGAGAACCTCGTGTAGCCATGTGGCTGTGTGCTTTGGAATTTTCTCTTCGGCTTTCTTCTAATTGAAATTTGTCAGTACCAGCTCCTTTTCGATCTGGTTCTCTTTTTTTCCTGAAATATAACCTCGTCATTGCCTTGGAAAGATTCCGCTGTTATTTTTCAGATGCAATTTAATGCAGTGTCCCCTTCCAGTTCGTTTCCATCTTTGTCTAGGATACGTTGCATTGTTCCAGACTTCCTGCCTAATAAGTTTATGTGGTTCCAAAACATTCTAGGTTTGGCCTTCTTTTTCTCACATATTTCTGATAACCAACGTTCACTTTCACCTTTTATCTACTAACACTTGATTTTTCTCCATGCAATTATTTCTGGTCCACAAATATGTTGTGCCCAGCCAGGTATTCTTTCCACTCAATGTGTATGATAACCAAAGATACTCTTGACATTTTGAATTTACTCTTTTCCATTTGGCTCCCTGATGGATGAGCATTCCAACTCCCCTTCCCTTCTTTCCAATTTAATTCTGTTGCACCTTTCCAAAGCATAATCACTGGTGGCACTTCCAAGTCTCTAAAGTGGATTTCTGTAACCACATACACACCTATTTGTTCTCTATTTAACTGCTTCTGAATCTCTAACCACTTTTCCTTTCTTCTGCCTTGCATGTTTATGTAGCCTATCGCATGGTGAGCTCTAATTTTTTTCTTTTTCCTTCTTTTTCTGTTATTGACGGTGATGCTAGTCTGAGGTTACTTTAGGGGCCCTTCTTCATTACTACCTACCCTGGCCTCTTGAATGCCTGCAGGCCCGCCAAGAAAAGCAAAGGTGCGACCAGCATGTTGCCAGCCCACTTCTTGTCCAAGCCTGTGATTGAAGTGGATTCCATCTCATTTGAAGCCACCATACCTTCTCACTTCCCTGTTTACTTCCACAATGTTGAAACCTTTCTTTCGGCTCACTCTATATAGCAACATTAGCGGCCACAACTGTTTTTTGTAGCTTCCGTATGGGTTCAAAGTATGTTTTAAACATCCATCCCCATGAATCGATGCAAAATAACAGGTGACAATGAAAAAAAGCCAAATAAAGACTCGAAGAATATTATTATTAAAAAAATTTCTAGCCATTAGCAGCATATTAGACATTAGACATTATTTATTCATCATGAATTTGTACATCAACATAAGCAAACAACTGTTGGGCCCATAGCCAAGGTTAGTGTGGGCCCATGTGGTATACATGCGTTTGTGTTGCGGCGATCAGGACAGTGATGAACAAATGTATATTGATTATACATAATTGTACAGGATGAGAAACAAGAGGGAAAAAGAAAACATACATCAGTGCAACAATAGAATAGTATTACAGAAAAAATATCACCACAAAGACAAAGCAACATTCTTAATTTTTGAGAGATATAATCTTTTTATGGAAAATAAAAAGTTACTGGCACTCTTCACTTCTATTGGTAAGGCATTCCATATCTTTGTACCATGATACTGGCGCCAGGCCTAACCCTCCCTGACCAGGACCGTGGGTGATTATCGGATACTGTCCCGCACAACAGCATCGAAGACAATCAGCATGCTGCAAGTAAGCTGAAAATCCTTGGAGGCATTTCAAATGTAAGACATTTCAGAAGCTGCATTATCGACTCTGGAACTATATCCAAAATTTTATGTCAGTTCGCATATAACTCCAGTGAACGCCGAGTTGACAAGGATATGCACTACAAGAAAGTGCGAGCGAGCGAAGCAACTTTATTCTGAACGCCTGCTGAAGGACTAGCCTTCCCCTGTAAGGGAAGCGCCATGACGTGACACGGCCAGGACGTCTTCCCGGCGTGTGGCGCCTCTACTCCGGCCGTGGCCGCACTACTCCCTTTGGTCGACCGCGCCTGCCCCTCTTTTGGGGAGGCAGCCTCCCTCCGGTTTCGCTCGGTCGCTGCCTTTCGAGGGCCGCCGAGATCTGCTGGACGGCCTGGGCTTGGACCTCTTGATCGTAGCACCTCGTTGCGGCCTCGAGCTGCGGCGGGATCGTTGTCATCGTTGCAGCTTCGTTCGGATTCTGGGCACAGACCCAAAGGATGTGAGCTGCAGTGGCTCTTTACTTTGGGCACACACAACACAGGTCACTCACATAAACGTTCGGACACACGCACCTCATCAGCACCGGGGTGAACAACGACCCCGTCTGAAGTTGTCGATATAACAGCGCTTCCTTACGGACCAAGCCCGGATGAGGTGGCGGCATAGTCCTTCTATAGTCTGTGCCACTTCACAATTTAGTTGTAGGTCATTCTGTCCTTGCTTTCCACGACCACGACGGGTCGGCCTCAGTAGCAGCGGCACGGTTGGTTAGTCCTCGCGCCGCCGCGTTCGCCATCTCGTTGTGGTTTGCGTTGTCGCGATACGACACATCACTGCCCATGTGCGCCGAAAACCACTTAATCAGGACACACTGATTTTCACTCGCAAGATCAACCGCACGCAACACACGCGCGGCTTCACCACACACCCTTTATCTGGTGCAATTTCTCCCTGCCGTCCTAGACTCACAGAGCACAGTCGTGCACTCGGGGTCGACGATGGCCAGGGCAATGGCCACCTCCTCGGCTCGACGCGCCCCTCGAGTCCGCACACTCGCCGCAGTTCTCGTTGCACCGGTCGAATAATAATAATATTTGGGGTTTTACGTGCCAAAACCACTTTCTGATTATGAGGCACGCCGTAGTGGAGGACTCCGGAAATTTTGACCACCTGGGGTTCTTTAACGTGCACCTAAATCTAAGTACACGGGTGTTTTCGCATTTCGCCCCCATCGAAATGCGGCCGCCGTGGCCGGGATTCGATCCCGCGACCTCGTGCTCAGCAGCCCAACACCATAGCCACTGAGCAACCACGGCGGGTGCACCGGTCGATGTCCCGACGACTGCTGCGGCGAATGCCTTTCTGTCATCTGGATACCCTGCCGCGTCCACAAACACGGCACCCCTGTCTTTGGTATGGAGATCGATGAGCGCCTTGGCCCTCGCCGCCCGCCGCTCTTGGTGGAACTCAGGGTTCATGTTTCTTGGCACCGGACATAGCCGTAACTGTCTACTAATTGCGTCTGGTACAGGCACTTCTGTATTTTCTAGTCCCCTTTCCCTTGGCCCCAGGCCTAGGTCACGCAGCACTTGTCTGCCCGTTCTTGTTTCCGATAGCCGCACAAGCTGGGCGGTCCTCTGCGCCTCGGCGATTTTTTTCCAGGGTGTTATGCACTCCCAGGGAAAGGAACTTGTCGGTGCTTGTGCAGTCGAGAAGATCGAGTGCAGCCTTGTACGCTTTGCGTATGAGCGCATTGATGTTATTTCGCTCACACTGTCTCCAGTTGTGGAAAGCAGCAACGTATGCAATGTGGCTTATAGCGAACGATTCCACCAGCCGGGTGAGGCTTTCTTCCTTCATGCCTGCTGTTCTGTGTGACACCCTCTTGATGAGGTGAAAGCCGTGGTGACTTTGGCCGCGAGACGATTGACCGTCTCGCCGTTCACTCGTTTGCGTTCAATCAGCATCCCCAGCACTCGGATCTTCTCTACATCCGGGATCGTGTGACCACCGTTCGTCTTGATCTTTGTTGTCTCTTGCTCTCTCGCAGGTTCGTTGCCTTTTGTCTTCCTAGCTGCTCCTTTCGGAGGAATCACCAACAGCTCACTTTCTTGGGGAGCAGACAAGCCCAGACCCGTTCAGCTGCTCCTCGATAGCGTCAACCGCCTCTTGCAACGTACTCTCGATGTGTCCGTCGCTTCCTCCTGGGACCCAGAGCGTTATGTCGTCGGCATAGATGGTGTGTTGGAACCCCCGCGACTCGCTAGAGCCACTCAGCTACCCCTATCATTACAAGGTTGAAAAGTAATGGCGATATGAGCGAGCTCTGGGGGGTCCTGACATTGCCGAGCTTTTTCTGAAGCCGCAGGTCACCGGTGATGATCTCGGTGGTCTGCTCCGTCAAAAAATGCTTGATGTACGCATATGTTCTCTTGCGAATGTTTAGCCGTGAAACCTGGGCCAGGATCGCAGAGTGTCTCACTTTATCAAAAGCGCTCTGCAGGTCCAAACTCGAGATGGCTCGCTTGTCTTTCGTGTTGGTAGTGTCATCGAGGATTTCATTCTTCAGTTGTATCATGGTATCCTGAGTTTCGAGCTTGTTTCGGAACCCGATGACGGTGTTTGGGTAAAGCCCCGAATCTTCCAAGTACCTCTGCCATCTGTTCTTGAGTACATGCTCCAACGCTTTGCCCACACAGGACGTAAGCGAGATCGGCCGGATGTTCTCAATGTTAGGGGGCTTGCCCGGCTTGGGAATCAAGATGGTCTTGGCTGCTTTCCACTGCCGGGGTGGTGACCCGGCTCGCCAGCAATTGTTGAAGTATGCCGTGAGGTTCTCGATGGCCGCTTCGTTAAGATTTTTCAGCGCTCTCTTCGTAACACGGTTGAGATCAGCGGCGGACTTGCTATTGAGATCGTGCAGGGCAACCCTTACTTCCCATACTTCAATGTCTCGATCTAGCCACTCGTTTGATTCGCCTAGGTAGTCCGGGTGCGTTTCTGTGGCAGGTACTTGTCGAGGCGTTTCTTCACTTCGTCTTCCCCGTGCTCGGTCAGCGCTCTGTGGACGATCTTGGCCAGGTTGTGGTGCTGGCGAGATTTTGTCGTCTCCAAAAGATGTCTCAGCATACTCCACGTCTTGCCGCAGTTCATCTGGCCATCCGCTGCGTTACAAACCTCATTCCATTGCTGAGTGCATAGCACTCTGCTGTGGGACTAGATCTCCTGGTTAATTGAGTTCAGCGACCTTCTTGCGTAGCTTTGTTTGTCCGCTGAGTCATCCACCTTGGCAGGACGACTGTGGGCACGCTCGTGCATCTCGTCTTCCTTGGTGGCCTTTTCTACCTTGTTTACAATCTCGGTCGACCACTCCTCAATGTCTTATTCCGGTCTGCTCCTCGGGTAACAACCCTCGAAACGCGTCCCAATCCGTAAGTCTATGTTTCCGAAAGCTTCTGCCGACTTCGATGTTGCCACCGAGCTAGACAGCGACCTCCACAATGTAATGGTCGCTGCCCAACTAGTGCCCCATGTTTCGCCATTCCAAGTCCGCCTTACGGCCGCCGTTACCCCATGACAAAAGTGAGATCGGGCGTTGTGTCTCGGGTGATTGAGTTGCCGATTCTTGTACGGTATGCTGAGTCGGTGAATAGATTTGGTCTCAAGTCGGTAGCATTTTACATTAGTCCCTGCCCTTTGCCAATGTTATGGGATAACCCCGGGCTTGATTCGGCACGTTAAAGTCCCTGCAGATTACCAGCCTGCTGCTAGGCCCCGCGACGTTGCACGCTTTGTGTAACAGTGCTTTGAATTTGATTTCCATGTGACGGACTATTACATGTACACGTTTATCAGAAAAGTGCTTTTCTTCTGCTTCTTCCCGGTAACCACCTCTACCATGGTGTGCTCGATTGTGCTTTTGCTTAACTCGTGCTCGACGTACGTGCTGCCTTTACTCATCAAGGTGAAACTCCCCTGCCGTTACTGCCGGCCGCCACCCGGAGGCTTGGCGGGCTGGCGTGGGACCGGTAACCTGAGAGCTTGACCTCCTCAATGAGGGTCTCGTGCAACATTATATCTGGCTTTCTTGATACTTGTTCTAAGTGTTGAAGTGGTGCCGCCTTTTTCCCTGTAGAGCCGTTGCAATTGCAATGCCAGACCATGAGGCCTTTCACTGCTGTTGTGGTTGTGGTGGTTGATGTCCTATACATGCTTGCTGAAAGTTAGCCATTTGCGTCGCCAAATTCTGTACTGCCGTAGCCAATTTCTGGCACGTCTGTTCAATTGGTATGAAACGGTAGGTGATCGTCTTCGTGAACGTCGTGCGAATATACTCTTGAAAGCGGTTGAGCCTATCTTCAAGATTGTCGACCCTATCACCGAGTCTACGCTCTTTAAGATCTCCAATTGCCCTTCTCTTGGGTGCCGGACCCGCCGCGGCCGCGTTCTCTGTCCTCGGGTTCACCACTACTTCTGGTTCATCCTCGGTCATTGCCATGTGCTGTGGTGGAGACGATAACTGCTGTGCTTGCTGCTGCTGTAGCTGAACCGCCATCATTCCCTTGATCTCTGCCATTTACTTATCTTATTGAGTGTCGCCTCTAGTTCAGTGTTCTTCCGCAACGCCTCGTTTGCTTCTCTAAGCGCCTTCATCACCTCACTTTCGTCTTTACATTTCCCTCCGCCATTTTGCAATGGCGGTGACTGCTGCTGCTGTCGCTGCTGCTCTCTTGGCTACCCCCGACTTTACTGCGTCTGCCCAGTAGACTTTTTCATTGGATTGGGATCGGCGGCTGAGGCTCATGATTCTGTTACTTCTAGGCCACTGTACTTCTGTTTCGACTTTCGCTGTTGTTCCCGCGCGAGAGATTCATGGCGACCAGCTGTGCCGCTCGCTCCTGCTGACGTCAGCAACGGTGCTCTTCGGCTGCTAGTTGTTGCTGTATGCGCTGTTCCGCCATCTTGTGCTCCCACTGCCTTTTCGTTACTACGTAGGGAGTTTTGTATTTGTTCTTGCATTCTCCATCAGCCGTCGGGTGTTGTCCCCCACAGAGCTTGCATTTAGGGTTACACTCATGGCCATCGACAGGGTTATTGACCCCGCAGACGCTCACTTTCATATTGGGGTTAGGACAAACGTCTCTCCTATGGCCTAATTTGCCGCACTGTTTGCAGACATCGAAGTGCTTGCGGTACAGACTGCACCTCGTTAACACAGGGCCATAACATACATAATTTGGAGCCTTTCGGCCTTCAAAAACTACAATTACGGTAGTCGTATGGCCAATTCCTTGCGCCCCTCTTGCTAATGGATTTCTTGAGTTAACATTCCGGTCAATCTCCGCCGGAGTATCTTCGATGGGAATGCCTCGAATGATCCCCTTGACCTTAGCATGGTGTGGTTTTGGTACGCACGTACCTCGTGTATCTTGTCCCCGACGCGGATGGCTTGAATCTTGGCATAGGACAAAGCACGCCCCTTATCGGGGGTACTCACCACCATAGTATTCTGGTGTAGGATGGGGCAGAAGGTATCCGCCGCACCGTTTTCTCTCGAAACCTTCGCCGCCGCCATGATGGCCGAGGCAACGATCCCAGTCTGCGTTCTTGCGATGTTTAGGCCTCCCCGCGGCCTCACAATCACTTTGATGTCCTCTCTCGGCAGCACGTCTGGCATTCTCGCTGCCCTTATCGATGCGATCATTTTTCTGTTGAAGTGTTCTCTTGGTTTAGGCCTCGACTGGCGATTGGCGGAGTCCCCGCTCGCCGGGGCTGTTATGCGCTGGCCCACTTGCCACCAACCGATCCCAGTGTGGAACACCTCATGAGAAATCTATTCCCCTTGCACCTCGACGCACATCTGGCCGGGGCCAGGGCTCGATGTCTTCGGAGACGTGGCTGTCTCCATTTCGGACGCCATGTCGCATCGTTCCACGCCGGGGTCGGGCCCAATCCCGGTGGCCGCGGAGCAAGCCTAGGCTTAGCTCACCACCGCACCGACGCCGGCGAACAAGTTCCAGAAAACGGTGAAATACTTGCCTTACGTCGAAAGTTGGGTATCGGGCGATTCCTAGCGCCTTCACAAATACACTGGTAACAACGAAACTGCGATTTGAGACAAAAGGCACTGCCAAATCGGTCATCGAAGACGGAGCCAGTACCAGCGTTCAAGTACAGGATCACTACAAAAAAGTAAAAATGTTCGCAACTGTACAATGTTCTCCACACAGGGGAAATATTACTAAAGAAAATGAACACCTTCGTCATTTTATTAATCTCCAGTGAACATTGTACAGCAAGTGCACGTTATAGAAAAGTACAAGTGGATGCAAGCAGGTAAATTTACATAGGGCAGTGAACAGTGAAGCACAAAAGTAACGGTGATGAAACAGTGATCAAGACATAACATCGCAGGCACGTGCGGCGGTGGCGTCCGATCAATGTCCAATCTTGCTGAAGGGAGGTTGAGGATCTGCTTTCCTTACCTGTAGTGGTACGCATCTTTACCGCTAACATGAATGATGACTGTAGACAGGTTTTTAAAAATGAGCTGGGTGTAATGCCAGCACTATATTTCGAAGGATAAGTATGATGCTCACAAGTGAACGGAAATGTTTTATTACCATTATTTGCCACAAATTGCTTTGTGTAACGGTACGCTGACGCTTCGCATCAGCCATGATGAATAACTTGATAAACAAGGAAGATATGGACAAAGTAAGTATACCAACAGGGACCACTTGGATTAGAAAAGTTGACGAGGCAAGGGCCACAGACAAATACACCACTGGACGCCCTTCAATTAAGGGGAACGCCAACAGCCAAAGTTGGAAGGATTTTGGAAAAGATTGGCGTCCATCACTGCGGAACCATGAACGAGCGTTTTGAAGAATTCAACCGAGACGAGGCCAGTCACCAAGAACTCCATGGAAGTTGTGAGTACGCACCCAGCTAAATATACGCCAACAATCATATGAAGGGATCAAAGCCGCACGCGCGTAAAACACACACACACACACACGCACGCACGCACGCACGCACGCACACACGCACACACGCACACACGCACACACGCACACACGCACACACACACACAATGCGAACCAGCATCAGCGTACCATTACGATAGCACAGAATGTGAATTAACCTGCACCAACCTCCAGATTGACTAAGCAGTGTACCACAGATGAGCAAGGATGTTACCTGGGATTGTTTTAGTACGTTCCTCACAGTCCGGGACCTTCAATACGAGCCTTTATCGAACGGCCATGATACAGCTACCGGGCGGAAAGAACTCACAGGGATGTCGTGATCGGTGTTCGTGTCACGACTCCGTAGTCGTGCACTGTGATCGAAGCAGCACGGAGAAGCCAGAGAGGGACTTTTCCTGCAGCTCAACGTCAGCGAGCGTAGAAATGTAACGAACTGACTCGTGGAGCAAGGCTTGCCGCACTACTCTGAGCACTGGATGTCATGTCCTACTACACAGGCGGAACAAATCTTCAGGGGCGGCGGATGTCAAGACAAGGGTTGCAGACTGAAACGGCGAAAAACAAAAAAAAAACGTGTTAATGAGCCGTCAGCACACCGTCGCAGCACGGGCCCGGAGAATTCTGATTTACCTACGCGACGTCGACGTACCGCACGGCGGGTCGTGCAGGTTGCTTCGTTGGCCAGGACACCAGTAGCTGTGTGGGACGACAGGCACTGAACGTCAACCGTCCGGAACACTGCTGGACGCAGGGACGTTGCTGGAGTGCGCTGGAAGCGGAGGCCTAGGGTGTGTACCTGAAACTTAAAAAATAGCAGCTTTTCAAGTTAGGAATATAACCAGAAAGTAGGTACTCACCATTACAAGCGTCATCGCACGAGCCGTGGGAGATGAACTCGTCAAACACGGTCCTCGTGTCGAGCGACAAAAACAGCGTGGCAGAAGGAATGGAAAAGAAAAAAAAGTGGCCACGTACTTTGGCCGCAGCGCGCCGCGCTGCGGACTGAAGGCAACGTCCTTGCTTCAGCGTATACTATAGACGAACTGGAAGTAATACGCCACTGGTTAGCCTGACACTAATTCCGGATGCCACCGACTTCCGCGATTCCACATTTCGCGCCCTTTCGCGCGCGTGGACGCGAAATTGTGGCCGGGAAGTGATAGCGCTCGGAACGTGCCGATGGCCGTGTCGCAAACGAGAGAGGACTCCTGCCAGCTGTGGCCTGCGCAGTGTCGGCTACCTGTCTAGTGTTAGCTAAGCCTGAAGCTAGAATCGCCCCGCCCCGTCCTCTCCGCTTCCGTTACGGCGACGACCCGATGCGGCTGCGGCCGTACAAGGAAGCTCGTGCCTATGAAGTATTACAGTTAACCGCACATAATTTGCCAATGTTGTCAATCAGTTTTGATGAGGAAGGTAATGGCCGCGCCACCCTCGCAAGCTAAACACTCCCACCTCAGCGATTAGATGCCGAAGCGACGCTGCGGCGACGGTTGCTGCGTTGTCCCTCAGGTCAGTGCCGCGGTCACTTGGTTACACGATCTGCACCTACGGTTGGGAAGATAAAAAAGACAAGTCATAGCAAGCACGGGTGTTTTGAAATCTGGCGTATTTGCACGTAAATAATGCAACCACGAATACAACACGGTGGCGTAGGACTTTCGGTTCCAGAAAAACACACACTCACACACACAGCTCACAAGGTAGTGGAACCACGTGCTGACGACAGTTGCAGGGTGAGTTCGTTCGTAGGAACACGGGCACAAAAGAAAAGGCCGCGACAGCACGAGACTTCAGACTTGTCGGCAGCAACGGCGTCGTTGGCGTCAGGCGTGACAGCTCGTACGTGAGAAAGGATGCAATGGCCGCCGCACGTCGCATACGTATTCCGGGAGTTCCAATGGACCGTGCGAGAATTCCGGAGCAAAAGTGAGTCCCGTAACCGCAATTGCAGAAGTTTAGGCCATATTTGGTGCATCCGCGACCTAGAGCTTCGAAGCGCGCCATACAGCAGAAGCCAGCGCCGGAACCCATGGCTGTTTCGGGGTCGGTGATGTGGTCGACAATCGCTGCTAGAGCATATACGGTACGATGCAGAGGTTCAGCTGACAGGCGGCTGCAGCGTGAAACGCAAAATGAAGGGCGGGTCTCGGCGGCCGAAATTTAAGCGCGACTCTCAACTGTTGGCGCATGCGCTGCTGTGCCGAGGCGTCTTTCCTTCGTGCGCCGTTCATTATCGCTCGTCGACACTGGACCGCAACAGCCGTTATCGCCGAGATCAAGAACTCGGTGCAACCGCTCGTCTGCAAGAAAGAAAAAAAAAGTGGAAACAGAAGGAAAATAATCGTTGCCATAATATGGCCTTCCATAATCCGCCGGTTTCGGAATGTTCCAGTAGCGTCCACTTCAACTGCGGCTGCGTGCCGCACTGAGGATTACGGCATTACGGTATACCGCCCGCAGCCGCATTAGAGCGCGCGGACGCAACCGCTGCTCCGAACGCGCTGTCAAGAACTGCACGACTTGCAATCCATGGGCGCGTATACTACACGATGTGTTGGAACCCCTTTCGAGTTTCATTATCGATTTCATTTTTTATTCTCACCGTCTCGTTACGGATTGCTAGCGACGATGGTTCGCCGTTCATTTGATGTGACCTCGCGTAGCAGATATTTCGATTTCATATCGCGCGCGCTTATATCGTAACACCGACTTCGTAGACATGATAGTGGAGCCCTAAATCACAGTTAACGGTTAAAAAATATGAAGACCAAGTGCTGTTCGCTGCAATGCTCGCGCGTATGGGGCCAACCGTCGAGGCAAGGGCCAGTGTCTCGACGACGATGACTATACTACGATACTACGTTGCGAGAAACATTTAGCGCCGACGTAACGGCTGTTTCATAACGTCTCTCTCTCTGCGCCTGTTTTCAGAGCGTGCTCTGCGGGGCGATAAGCTCGCTGTGTTTAGCTAGCCACTTATCCTCAATCTACGTATGTAGTACATCCTCGTCGCTCCCCGCCGCAGCTGCGGCATTCCGCTGCCCAACCCAAGGTCGCCGGTTCGGTTCCCGGCGGTGGCGGCTGCCACATTTTGGTGTAGTAAGGAAATGCTCGTGTACATAAATGTAACAGCCGGCGTCACCCTTGTGTAGAGCGCGGGAACGGCAGCCTTCGCGGCGCTGCGGAGGCAGCCAGCGACGTCAAACGTATAAGCTGCTGCTGGACCCAACGTGTCGGTAGCTGCTTGGCACTTTTGAGCCCAGCAATTATTGTTAGACGTCGCTGGCTGGCCCGTGAGCGCCCCGCAGGCCGCCGTTCCCGCGTTCTACACAAGGGTGACGCCAATTGTTCTTACGTCTTTTTACGTAAAAAATCACTGCGACCGTTATGACCGTTCGTGACCGTCCGCGGGTCGACCCGGCATTGCAGTATCTTCTGGATCGGCCCACGTATCGGGAGGGCTTAGCGCCTGCTTCACCTCCACCGCGGGTCGGCCCGGCATTGCACTATCTCCGGGACTGACCCACGTATCGGGAGTTTTTTTCTTACCACGACACGAAAATTTCCTTGGACGGTAGAGGTATGCAACTTCGCTGTAAGAAGGTATTCGGACTCTCCAGATGCAATTTTCTCCAAACTAGGTGTTTTCTTGGCACGAAACAAGCGTTTCGAGGTTCCTGGAATGGTACTCGAAGGGACACTAAAGGTAAATATTAAACTCAAGCTGAAGTGATAGATTACTGCTCGAGTATCACTAAGGCATCAATATTATTGTGAACAGGGCCTTAATAATCGAGAAATTGAGGTAAATGCAGGACATGCAAGATTACAGACTCCTCCGGGACATTCAAGTACTTCCCCGATGACGAAAGCACTCCTCAGTTAAATTCTGTGACTAGTAGTCAACCATCCGTTGCAAAAAACATACCTGTATTGTATTATAAGACGAAATAAAATGTTACTTGTCGAGTTCTATTTCTTTTTTAGAAAGAACTAATTGAAGTCACCCTTGACAACAACGTTGGCAGTCGAAAAGTTTCGTTTTCGCTCGACTCCGCGCAACCCACGCTTTCGCGTTTCAGTGGTTTAGTTATCAGGTAGTGCTGCGATGGTTTTGCTGCCTCGCGAAACTCGCACACAACTGCGAGCAGCAAATAATTCAACTTCCATGTGATGTCGCGGGATGCCCGAACGGTCTACGCCACTTGACCAAAAAGCAGCTGCAGCGGCGAATCCACCACTCTGTGTTGGTTCGATACTGCCGCCTGTCGGGCGCCGTTTTACCCACCGACGGCAGCAAAGGGTGGTGACGGCGTATGCAACGTCACCACTTCCCCGGTCGGGTGGCGGGAGGTTTGAATCGCGATAAAGGTATTCGGAGCCTTCCGATGCAATTTTCTCCCAAACTAAGTCTTTTCTTGGCATTGCGAGGTTTCTGGAATGGTATTTAAACAGTCAACGTCGACTTAGCGTCAGCCTTTAGTGTCCCTTTAAGCTTCGCTACCTACCGACCCAGCTCGCGCTGGCGGCTAGGGGCCAGGAACTGCTGGACGCATATGGGACCTGAGAAGAAGGCTCCACCCCGTCTGGTGCCAGCGCGCACCAACCTTTACTAAGGGCTCAATAAAAGTTGATTCTCTCTCTCTCGCTCGCTTTTAATAGTGGAACGCGATAGCATATTAAAAGGATCCTCGAGTGCTTCTCACGCTTCCCGGCAACTACAGCTTATGTAACCGTAATGTTTACCGGGAAACGCTGGCGGCGAGCGCTATATATGCACGAACGGGAGATTCTGGTTCTATTTTTGATGTGCAGGAACAAGGAGACCGCGCCGCTCCTACTAAGACAGACCTCAACGACAGCTAGAAAACGCTATTTCATTAAAAGGGGTTTGTGTTTGAGTTTCCGCGTAACAGAATTGTTTTCTCGTATATTCAAATTACAATCCGACGCTATCACGTCTGTAGGTTGTGTTCAAGTCATACTTTACAATTTTTCTACGTATTTTTCGAGAAATTCAATTAGTTCAGTAACTTTGTAGCGCCATGTGAAGTGCCTGCGTGGTTGAGTATGCGTAGTTTGGTATTCTTTTCGCCGAAGCGACGACTGATGCTTGGCGCGGGACGCCGATGCCGGATTTTCTGCAACACGGGGCCTTTAGCTATCCCATTAAAAACAGGTGCGGCCTTCCGCGTCACGCAGGCTCCAAGGAGCGAACGTTACCATGGCCTCCGAGATTTACCCAACGCGCGCACCGCCGTGGATCTCGGAGGCCATCACGTTACAGCTGTAGTTGCATTGTCGGCCGCTTGGCTGGGCCAAACGACGCTACCTGTCCATGGGACGCATCGGCTTCCAGAGACGACGACGTTCCAAGCGCGTTCCTCCCGCATTTTCTATGCCAACCCCAGACAACAGTACCCGACTGGTGACGCCACTGCAGATCGCACCGTTTTCTATGCAAGCGGCAGTCCGCGCATTCTTTCTTTTTTTATCCAGCGACTTTTTTTTTTATCCTACGGTCGTGCTCCAAGATTGAGCAATTCACCAACCCTACCCACCACTCAAGAGACCACGAATTTGGGGAACAGCACACTTTAACTGAGATGTATCTTTTTTTCAATACATGGTGATGAAAGCATAAGGGAACACTGGAAATTGCTTGAGAGCGATGATGATGAGCAAGGTCACGAGGGCTGGGACCATGAATGCCGTGGGAACAGTGTTGGTCGCCTTCCCTGCAAAAAGATACAAACCACAAAGCGGGATTAAGCGTGAAGAGAGTCAAAGACATTGCCACATTCCTTTTGTACGCATTTATTTACTGTTTCAATGCAATCGCTAGCAGCACAAGATCGCGGGTCCTATCCACGGCCGCATTCTGATGGGAGCGGACTGCAAGAACACTAACTCGATTCTCAAAATTTAGGCGCACGTTAAAGAACTAAAGAAAAGCCACCGCATGGTACAGAAGGGCAGGCGTGCAAGCACGGGCAAGAGCAGAAGGAAAATAACAACACACTTTTCGTTGAACGCATTCGCGCACCTGCATGTCTTTGCGATACCACGAATCCCCACCAACTTGCCCAACTTTCAATCGTTCTAAAGCCATATCCCCCCACCGACGGCATCTCTGCAAGTCCCAGCGTTGCTCAGGAATGTTAAAACCCAATCAATCCTAAACGAAAAAAACAATTCTGAGGACACACTAAGCACTTATGAGTTGTGAATGCCAAAGCATTAATGTCCAATTCAATGCCGCTGAAGGGTCCTTCAAGTAATGAACTCCTCGCGGGCAAGCGAGCGCGTTGAGACACTTGGAGCTTGCTTTGATTTGGCCTTACCGAGGCGCACTTAGAACGTAGAGTGCTTTCGCATTCTCACACGCAAACAGTTTTAAGTGTATCTACCGAACTTCTTTTTCTTTTCTCGAGGAAAATAAGGTGAAATGAAATAAGTATCTTGTAAATGTTAACTAAAATGTCCAGTCTTGCAGATACGGATGCACAAATATTTACATATTACAGTAAAAATTATGTGAGCAAAGGAAGTAAAAAGAACAATTTTAGAGAGAGAGAGAACAACTTTAGTGAAAATGCCTGCAGAGTCGGTTAGGCTCCCTCCACGCAGGGAGGACAAGCTTTTACCGCGACGCGGCCACTACGTCAGTCTCGTGCATTGTGCTCCTCGAGGTCTTAGTTCTTCGCTACTTCCGCGGATCCGAGAACAATTTTAGCACGCAATTCTTTTTGTATCGCGCAGAAAGTTGTAGAGGGTTCCACAAACGTTCCTGTGGCTGTAACCCAGTAGGGTGGCCCCAAAGGAAAGAATTACCGGAAAAGTCAAATTTAAGCCAAGGTTTTAGTAGGGTTCTTAAAGAAATATTTTCTATGAATAATCAACCGGCGACATGTCAAAAAGAAGTGTTCCCGAGCTTCACTCTCATTGCATAAAGCACACAGATGTTATACAGCCAGACCAGACCTGTGGCGGAAAAAGTTCAGTGGGGAGACTCGGCACCGTAGTCTCGTAATCGTTACTTCAATTTTTTCTAGTGGAGAGCCATTTGTTGCTTCAAGGAAAATTGAGATGCGGGAAATCAGATGTTGACGACGATGATTTGGCGACGTTATTTGCAGTAGCACATTTTCCGAATCGCGCTGCAGTGATGAAAACTGACGTTAGTAAAATGGGAATTACAAAACCATCGTAAAATGATACTGCGAATGCATCTGCATATGCGTTTAAGACTAGGCCTTTGTGGTCTGGCACCCACACTAAACGAATTAGACGTAAGCGTCTTGTGACGAGAGAATACGCTGCTTCTAATGAATTGGACAAGTTGGAAGTCGTTAGTCAAAAACAGAGAGAGAGACGATTAGTTAAGATTACGGCTGACGAGAGATATGATGGTAATTTGCATAAAGCTAAGACAATTGCAATTAATTCCGCCTAAAAGATAGGCGTGAAGTCAGGTAGCCGAATGGAAAAAGACCAACTTAGATATGGTGATACAATACCCACACCTGCCTTCTCTTCACAGACTGAAGCGCCAGTCGCTACCACGGTCTTTGTATCTAGGTGCATAAGGTGGACTTCCAATATACCATTCAGATACTGATAGGGCAAATGTTTAGCATTCTTTGGAAAAATATATATATACAAATTCAATTTTAGTGACTGGAACAGAGGAGTTTAGTAAGACCACCTCGCATAGGTGAAGATTTAGTGTGTCCAACAGTTTTGTACGAAAACAAGTTGAGGGCGACGTGAGCGATACCATTGATGGTTGAAAAATGAGGCCGTTTCATTAATGAAACATATTGTGATCTAGTCTGTGGTGATGCATGTATGTTTAGAAAAGTTCGTGCTGTTAGGATAGCAAATCACGTGAGAAGAGAAGGCAGGCATGCTTCCAATACAAGACATCATTCGGGACAAATTTAGGAAGTTCAAGACATATACTTATTGCCTCTCGTTCTAATACAGCCAGAAAGCGAATTTTGTATGCAGGTCCGAAAGAAAACAACACGTTGCCGAACTCTATTATCGGGTGAACATACATGCAACAGATCATAATGTGCGCATGCCGGCGCAATCTTGATTCACTGCTGTTCCGCTTTTCTACTACGCGTGCTCTCTTTGAGGTAATGTGCTCTATATGCGGACGCCAATTAAGCTTTTCGGAGCAAATGACATCCAAATATGTTTATGAATTCACCTACGGGATACTCTCTTGTCGATCAAGAATCGAAATTTGGATAGGAACGTTTTTAGGGAAAGCCAGGATTGCGCTTTTTCTGATGTTAAAGGGCCCCTCACCAGGTCTGGCTATATTGAGCTGGCAAGCACAGAGCATACATTGCGCGACAGTGATCGTGTCTGCAAAGTATTACATCGCTACGCGCCGCGGAAAGGTTTGAAATTTCAAACCAAACCCAGTTTTCCCTTCTCCTCGCTGCCGCCGCGCTCGAAGCCGGAGGATGACGTATACGTGCTTACATGTGTTTGCACTGTGACGTCGCTCGTGGTGACACGTGACTTCGAGAATTATTCGAGGCAGCATCTGTTATTTGTTTATTATGTTGCTTGGATAGACGAATTAGAGCTTAGAAAAATAATAATACACACAAACCGAATGTATGCATGCTTTTTTTTTTATTTCGCATCGCAGCAAGAGAGATGTACTTCCGTTTCGTCTGCTTGTTCCCTCGTTGTGCAGTCGCGCTCGCAGACACCGAAACTATGTCATTTTCTACCGTGTTTCAGTGCGGGATCATGCTCTGTTATCCGCTTGTGTCTGGCTCTATATTCGTGTAGCACTGACTTATACAGCTAGTCAGGTATCCTCGTGCACAGCGTGCAAAATCGTGCGCTGCGCGAAATGAGACCGCTCGCGCGCGTCGCCGTCAGGGGAAGTGCGCCGCGCAAAAAAGGCGAGGAGAGAAAAAAAAAAATGAAGGCGGGGCCCGTGACGTATGCGTCACCCGATCCTCGAGGTCCGTATGGGAGGAACGCAGGGAAGGGATTTCGCTTGTGGAGACTAGACGGGGCAAGTGTAAAGAGTGTCTCGCTTGCCAGTGGAGCTTGCCTCCTGAAATCACGGGTTCGCGGCATTGAAATATTTATATGTCGACTATTACTATGCCGATTTGAAAATCTTTTGCGGCAGAACGCTCCTTAGAGGACGCGTAACAACTTCTAGCGCATAAACAAAATTTGCTATGGGGCCTGGTGAGGGGCCCCTTACCAGAAAGATTAATGCCATCAAGACTCAAATCAATGTTACTCATATAGGATAGTAGCGTTTGGTACAATGTATGTATATCTACTGGTGCCGCAAAAAATGATGTCATCGGCGTATATACACGTACGCATGAACATCATATTGCAATTGAAGGAATAGTATAGCTAGTAAAACATTAAACAGCAATGACGATAGGGCTGAACCTTGGGGTAGACTCATTGACTGTTTATACGTAAATGAAGACAATCCGCGATAAAAGCAGTAAAATTCTCTGCTGTTTAACCATTCATGAACCCACGCAACAGAACAGTCTGGCAGACCTACATTTCGAAGCGCGTTTATTAGGCTTACATGTGCTACATTTTCATACACTTCAGTGATATCCAAAGTGACTAAGGCATCATATTCTTTTTTTCTGATATCGAGCTAGTTGAATTGGAGCACCTGCTTCTGAAGGTAATTTGGCATGGGTTCCAATTCATGTTCTCTATCAGCAAATTGATCTGATATCAGCCAATTGACTGACCAACACCTTGTTTTTTTTTAAATAATGGGATTGCTTCTGCAAGACTCTATTTTGAAGGAACCCATGAATTTTTGATATAATGGTTTGCCATAGTGAGCAATGCGTGAGGCGATATGTTAAAAAAAATTATTATTATTGGCGTTGTAATGTCATCGGGAAGTGGCGCTGAATTGAGCAGTTGGCTTACTACATTTGCCAGCTCCGAAACTGTACCTTCTTCAATGTCTTAACCATGAGTAGGCGGCGTAGCGTTATAAGGCAAAATAAACTTAAAGCGAGTTTCTAGACCTTTAGCAATATCTTCCAGTAATTCGGCCAATTCGCAGGGTATTGGAACCACACAGTCGACGTTTATTTGTGCCGGAATGCTTTCTTTCTTTTTTTTTGCTTCTCAGAAATCTACAGAGTGCTTTTCTGTTATGGCTTTTGAAAGAAAGTCGAAATACTTACAAAGGATGCTGTATTTCACATTTGCAACTATTCTTTTAAAAGTTGCTGCCACGAACGTATAGTATGTCCAATTGCTAGGACACTGGTCATGAAGTAGTTTTTTGCAACGCCGCTTTTCTTATCATGTGAGCACGTGAGCGCTTCGTGTTCCACCAAGGGTTAGAAGACGCGCTTTTACTGGTGTTTACAATGAATTGAGACTTTGTTACGAAATGATTTAAAACATAAAATAAATTTATGACATTTTCTTCGTCATTGCCTGCCTAAAATGTTGTCAACTAACACCCGTAGGTTCAGGCAAGTTATAAATCCCCAGAATACACACACAGTTTCCCTAACTGGTGCATCAGGTGAAACTATCTGCGAATCCGAATAAGCCAACATTTTTAACGCAGCCTTTTCGTCCGCGTTTATTAATGAAACCGATACGGCTGTTTTTCCATACCCCGCAATTATTCAGGAGACAATGCCTGCACTTGTATTTTCTTCAGAGGAGATTTTGTCCCCAATAGAAAACTTAAAGCGTTCATCCTCTGCTGGCATTGACCACATCAACACCAAGATACTGCAGAACACCAAAGATACATGTTCATCTCTGTTGTGCTTGTTATTCACTCAGTCACCCCTCACAGGCCAACTGCCCAAAGATTGGAAACAAGGGAAAGTCGTTCCAGTCTACAAATCGGGTAACAAGAACTCACCTCTAAATTACCGTTCCATTTCTCTAACTAGTATTCCCTGCAAAATTATGGAACACGTCATCTATACACACATCATGGCATTTCTAGACTCGAATAACTTTTTTCAATCCTGCTCAGCACGGGTTTCGCCGCGGTTACTCCTGCGAGACTCAGCTTGCCGCATTCTTACACGACCTGCACTCCAACCTTGATTGTAATATCTTCAGTCTGATGTAATGTTTTTAGATTTCGCTAAAGCCTTTGACGAAGTACCCCGTAAGCGCCTTCTGATAAAGCTTTCCCGCTTAAATGTTCACCCTAATATACTGAAGTGGATTGAAGAATTCTTGACTAATCGTTTACAATTCGTCACCATAAATAACAGGAATTCTAATTCAGTCTCTGTAACGTTAGGCGTCCCGCATGAATCCGTGCACGCCCGGTACTTTCCCTAATATACATAAATGATTTACCGTTACACGTAACATCTAGCATACGTACATTCGCGGACGATTATGTGATATATCATGCTATTATTTCCACCGCTGACCAATCTTCACTTCAATGTGATCTTAATGCTGTCCAGGACTGGTGCAACGAGTGGTTAATGAAACTTAACCCACGTAAGTGTAAATATTTGTCCATTCACCGTCGTCGTAATTCTCTCGTATTTCCTTACGTAATCTCTGAAGTTCCGGTACAACTTGTTCATTCGTACAAGTATTTAGGAGCAACACTATCGAGCGATCTTTCCTGGAATGCTCATGTTACTAACCGTACATCATCCGCGAACAGGACGTTAGAATTTTTAAAACGCCATCTACATGATGCTCCTTAACATGTAAAATTATTAGCGTATACAAATCATTTGTCAGGTCAAAACTAGAATTTGCATCGCCTATTTGGAATCCTCATCAAGCATACCTAATTAGTGATCTTGAATCTGTACAAAATCGCGCCGCTCGATTCATCGATTCGTCATACTCCTTTGATATCAGCGTTTCCTCCTTAAAAACTGCATCCGCATTATCCCCCTTATCGCTCCGTCGTCGCATTGCCAGCCTAGCTTTATTTCACAAATTATTTCATAGCCCTATGAGCATTGCACCTTATATCCTTCCCCTTAACACGCATATCTCACCGCATCAGCCATCAGCTACAGGTTGCCCGTGCACGCTCACGCACTTTCACGTTTTCAAATTCTTTCTTTCCTCGCACAGCTGCAGAGTGGAACGGCCTTCCTAACGACGTTGCTGTCATTATGTGCCCATCGAAGTTCGTCGAAAATGTAAAAAAAACTTCCTGTTATTGTGACTATGTATTTTTATTCTTGCCACCCCTTATGTAACACCCCATTTATTGGGGCCTCTAAGGTAATAAAATTAAATGAAATGAAATTATCCCATAGCTGATTAGATAAAGCCGTGCTTAAGACCGTTATAAGTGCACCGAAACTACCAAAAGTATACAATGTATAGTCACTGGAATCAACGAGCATAGTTGTTTTTACCGAGGGGACATGGGGAGGCGCTACCCCGGCGAAGGGGTAGTTCGCTTTGGGTTCTGTTTCTGTGGCTTGGCTGTTGGCTCGCGACCCTGGTCGCGCGACCCCAGAGATACGCGGGCGTCACGCGCGCGTGCGTGCGTGCTTTGGAGGCTATTACACGACTTTGCCGCCTGCTTGCCCTTGCTCTTTAGGTGTCTACCACGGCTGGAAGTGCGATACGTGTTCAAAGAAATGACGGATAATTATTTGCACTGCCCCTGCCGGCTTTCTAAGTAGACCTCTTGCAGGCTACGCTATCCATTGGAGGAGACTCGGGTGCAAGCGTACCAGTGGTCATTCCACGCAGAGGAAGGAATAGCACGCTGCGGTTCATCGCCACCGGCCTGCAGCTCCCAGAGGTCGGTCGGAAGCGAAGCATTCATCGGAATGGCCTAGATCTCTGCTGCCGACACTGTCCACGAAGTTGCTCTCGCAATTACTGTGTTGGCCGGTAGAAGGGCTGGGTCAGCTTCCCCGTGACCTCCGCTTCAAAGTCAACGCCAAGGAGATATTTGCACGGTGAGATCGAATTCCCAGTGCTATCGCCAGCGTGAATAGCTCGCAGATCACCGTTCCGCAATCATAAGGGTTCAACCTAGGCTGGTCCAGCGCTTCCTTCGTTAGACTGGTAAAACTATACAGTCAGGACGGGAAGATATTGTGGAGATCTCTTATTTGGCTGCCATTTTTTTTTTCTAGTTCGGGAGTGCCGCACCTTGTTCCTCAATTTCACGGCACAGCGCGCACCGTCAGCACCACGCTCTTCGATTTGACTTCGCGCAGGCAATGCAGGGCCCGTGCATCGTAAGGTTCGATTTCAAGTTCCATTGCTTCTATCACGCGACGCGCCGTGGGGCAGATCGCAGAGATAGCGGCAGCGCGGCGAGCGAGTCACGCCCGAGCCGACGACGAAGGGAGAAAAAAGAAGGAAGATTGATATAGTCGGCTGGTAATTAAAGGTGGCCCTATAGAACCAGTTCACGGTTTGTTGAGCTCGCTACTCAAGAAGTGATGGGAGTGCGTTCCTGTTGCATGCATCGTGCAAGCTCCTGGTAGCAGACGACATAGCGCTGCGCTCTGCCAACTCGTTTACGCTTGCGATACCACCGGTCCGTTGAGAATGAAAAAGAATGACATTAACAAATCACTTCGGCCCTGCGTAAACGCCCGGCACCACACGTTTATACTTTAGAACTTGCCATGTAATATTTAATTTATATTTTGTGTTTATTTAGCAAGCAGAAACATTCTGCATTTCCTCGATTAGCTCGTCATACAATGACGTACGCTTCAGACGTGGCACCCTCTCATCTATTGGTCGCGTCCTCCCCTTCTTCCACCACCGGCTTGGGAGTGGCACATTTAGTGACGTAAGCGGCTAAGCGAACGGTTCGTATTCCGAACCGTTAGAAGATTCGGCCCCTGAATGCGTTGCCAACGTAAGTAAAGCTTTTCTTTATTACGTATCTCCTGCTTGCGCAACGACGAGTGTCTTCCGTGCGTCGACGCGCTGTAGCGGCTGACGCGCGGCATGGCCCATACGGGCAGTTCCCGTCTTATCACAGTTCAACTTGCGCTTCTCGCATCACGCCCAGTTCATTATGACCACCTAATTATATTTGAAAACACAAATACAGATTGTTATATTTAACCTCAGGGCGAGTGCTGGAGTCCGGATAAAGTGTTCTAATCAGCCGCGCCCAAAGATTGCATGCTTTAAGGCATGAAATCGTTGAATTATCAGATACCAGAACAATTGAATCTCTGTCCAGATAGTGTTCACATAGGGTTGCAGTCTGTCTCTTTGCACCATCAAAAAAAAAAAAGAACCCCGCATATTACAGTTCTGACTGTCGAATTTCATTCTGTAATCAAGAGTTATCCTAGATGCGTTGGTAAAAAGGACCTGGTCTAATGTGCAGAAACATTGTAATACCATTACAGCACTAGCATTCGTAAGCAACATTATTGGGGTACCTGAATTCTTGCTATCGGCATGTGTTCTGACGTTGTTTGTCCATTTCATTTTCAGGTTGTTTCGACATAAGAGTTAGGCTAGTGCATGTTCGCTGGCAGGAGAAATAACAAGCGGATATTTAATACTTTGAGAAAAATGGAGGCCCTTTTTTGGGTGATGCATACCGAAAGTTAGAATTGTGCAAGTTACTTATGTGCTTTGAAAATGATTACTAGTTACTCACTCTCTCCCAGTTGTTATGGGTTATACAAGTTATTACAGCGAAGCTGTGTATGCCTATGCGAAACGCTCGTTGTAAAACCACAGAAACCCTCCTGCGGGTGCATGAGCCATTGCTTAGGGGTGTATGAGCCACTGCATTCGTCTTACGTCACGGACGGACAAAGATCTCGTTGGGTACGCATATAAATGCTTGCGCATTTAAAACAAGCATTTATCTATGTATTATTGCAGGGAAAGGACACGGTAGGGGACGGGGTGAATACAATATCATGATGACATAATTAAATACATTTACAGCAAAGCTGGATATGCCTAAGCGAAACACTCGCGGTCCGACCACAGAATCCCTCTGGCGGAAGGTGCGGCGCGCCATTGGCTACGCCGATAGTGACGTCGTTTCTCTCTCGCAGCAGCGCGCGGGCAGCAGCCTCTCCCCGACTTCGCAATAGGTAAAAAATAAATGTGTTACCGTCTTTAATTAAATGAAATGTGCAGCCGCGGTGTGTCACTTGGTAACTACAGTGCATAACCGAATCATAGACACTATGATTCACGCATTACGGACACAAATGAGTAACATAATTAAGGAAGAATTTGATGAATCCGCTGGATTAGCACAATGAACCGCGCATTGCACCCTTCAATGATGGTGATTCTGCGAAGCCTAATGTGCGGCATTTTAAACAGGCAATGTGATGAACCCAAACCAAACGTGTGCGTAATCTCCTTAAGAAACACAAAGAAGTGACCAATAATTGGGAAAAAGTTTAATAAACCGTCAGAATTAACCTAGCGATACAACACCGCGGCCGCATATTTCAGCTTCGCTGGTTTACCATTTGTACTGGGTGTATGGGCGGTAATTTTTTGGTCGCTTTTCCCGCTTTCCTCGTAAACCATATGCGTAGCACGGTGTATATAGTTCGTTGAAGTAGAAAGCATGTTCTGTGTGACGAGTGATAAATGTTTAATCGGTGTAGGTCCATTACAACCTTTGTAGAAAATTACTTATTCAAGCGTTCCAGGGTGTCATACTACCTTTATACAACATGTTCCCAGACTCCTAAAACAACTTTACTAGACGCGAACTTCAAGTTCGCTGCGAAACGTTGAATTCCCTGCTTCAAATGAAAGCGTGGCAAGTCATTGCTGAACCCTCGCTTTCCCTATTTCCGTATGTGATACGAAGCTCTTAGTTTATTTCTCCAGTGACTTTCGCAAACTATAAACATGGTACAGCGTTCATATTTGCGGGAAATTAAGGGCACGGTATGGGCAACGTGTAGACAATGTCTAATTAGGTGGGCTAAATGCATCTTTTTCGATAGGTTATGCAAGTGGAACGGAGCGTTATTAGTGTGATTTACAAGAGGCATAAAACTTATACCGCAGCCCTGGCATAACTCCAACGACAACCGTGATTCCATTTTGGTGACAGGAAAGACCAGGAAATGGGCGATATGTGTAGCGAAATTACCGCCCGTGCACCCCGTATAGATGGTAAACCAGCGAAGCTGAAATATGCGACCCAGGTGTTTATCGCTTGGGTTAATTCCAACGATTTATTAAACTCTTTCTCAATTATTGGTCACGTCTTTGTGTTTCTTAATGAGGTTACGCACGCGTTTGGTTTGAGTTTATCGGTGTTTATTTCAGAAGCCGCACATTGGGCTTCGCATATACACTATCATGGAGGGGTGCAATGAGCGGTTCTTTGTGTTAATCCAGCGAGTTCATCAAAGTCTTTCTGAATTATGCTACGCATTTGTGCACGAGATACGGTACGTGCGATAAACATGTTGTAGAATGTTTAAAACTTCAAGAAATAGGTGTCGGAACTGCACTCCGACTGAAATTATTGGTGCTTCAGAATCGTTAATTTCTTTATACAGCCTTGCCTTTTTAAAAAATGCAGGAGAAAGCCCTTTAATCCCCGAAAAGCAGCGTTGGTGGCATTTTTTTTTTACAATTTAGCCCAGGTCGCGGGCCAATATGCTCTATTCTATAGCAAAAAAAAAAGTCATTAAGTGATATGAAGACTTGCTCGTAATCTTTACGTTTTATTTGCTCATATTGTTCCCAGTCTTATCACTTTAAGAACTACAAGCTTTACGTTACTTCCTACGTGACGAGTCAGCGGTCGTCACCTGAAAAGGCAACGTCGTGACAACAGCGTCAAAGTAAAAAATAAAGACGCAAAGTTCATCGCCTGTGCAGTGTGCGGTAGCCGATAATGTCGAGATTTGGCAGCGTCTAGTTCTTTGATGATCCGACTCCGACGAAGCGGTCGGAAACGTTGATTGTCCAGCACGAAGTGACTAAAAATACCGAAAAGGCAAAGTTATTGTGAAACCTGGCTAAGAATAAGCGGATTCGACGCATATATGCGAATCGATGATAAGCGAAACTTTCATGTTCACTTAAATGTTTTCACCTTTTCTTGTCTTCTCCACAGCTCAACGCCGCTGGCTCAATGTACGCTTGGGGCCTACTTTGTTCCCTTTACTTCTTTCTCCACACTCGGTTGAATTCGTTGCCGACTTCTTTCACTTCTTGCCTCTTGTTCTGCTCATCTATTCGGATACTTACCGAGTGGCACATACCCTTCCTGAGGAATTGGTCAGTAATGTTCTCATACCCAGAGCCGCATCCCCGGCTGTGCACATGCCTATGACACAAGTTGTCCATTTGGGCACAAGCGCCAAGTGACACAGAGCCGTCCTTGGGGAATGACCAATAATGTTCACATACCCAGAGCCGCATGCCCAGTTGCATACATGCTTAGTGACCCAAGTTGTCTATTTGGGCACGTACCACCCATTGACACAGAGCCGTCCTGGGGGAATGGCCAATAATGTTCACCTACCCAGAGCCGCATGCCCAGTTGCACACATGCTTAGTGACCCAAGTTGTCTATTTGGGCACGTACCACCCATTGACACAGAGCCGTCCTGGGGGAATGGCCAATAATGTTCACATATCCAGAGCCGCTTGCCCAGTTGCACACATGCCCAGTGACCCAAGTTGTCTACTTGGGCACGTACCACCCAGTGACACAGAACCGTACTGGGGGAATGGCCAATAATGTTCACATACCCAGAGCCGCATGCCCAGTTGCACACATGCTTAGTGACCCAAGTTGTCTATTTGGGCACGTACCACCCATTGACACAGAGCCGTCCTGGGGGAATGGCCAATAATGTTCACATATCCAGAGCCGCTTGCCCAGTTGCACACATGCCCAGTGACCCAAGTTGTCTACTTGGGCACGTACCACCCAGTGACACAGAACCGTACTGGGAGAATGGCCAATAATGTTCACATACCCAGAGCCGCATGCCCAGTTGCACACATGCTTAGTGACCCAAGTTGTCTATTTGGGCACATACTACCCATTGACACAGAGCCGTCCTGGGGGAATGGCCAATAATAATGTTCACATATCCAGAGCCGCTTGCGCAGTTGCACACATGCTTAGTGACCCAAGTTGTCCATTTGGGCACATACCACCCAGTGACACAGAACCGTCCTGGGGGAATGGCCAATAATGTTCACATACCCAGAGCCGCTTGCCCAGATGCACACATGCCCAGTGACCCAACTTGTCTGTTTGGGCACATACCGCCCAGTGGCCCAAGTTGTATGCTCAGCACGGCAGCAGCAGCTATCAGCTAGCACCCGAAAAGTGGGAGAAGAGGCAAAAATTCGCTTAACAGCTGATAGAATTCAAACTTTTTCGCAAAATTATCAGCACGGCCGCAAAGGGAGTTTTCTTTTTAGAGTGACATAGACGAGCGCACTCATGCTATACTCACAGCGGAAAGCCGAGTTCGGGCTGCTACCATGGGGTGCAGATGGAGGCGCGTCAGGTGGTTTAGGTGATTTAGGTGATTTAGGTGCATTTGGTGGAACAGGTGGAACAGGTGGAACAGGTGGAGGAGGTGGAGGAGGTGGAACAGGTGCAGCTGGTGGGGATTTAGGAGCCTGTTTTTTGATCGTGAGCGCCGCAGACATAATCGGCGCCGAACAGGAACTTTTCGGCGGGGTGCCCGCGGCCTGCAGGCACACGATCCCTCTGAAAGAGAACCGTTCACATATAGTAGGCAACGCTAACGAATGCTGGAGAGACTTCTTCCATTGCTCGTATTCATGACCAAGGAATAGTGCATCACACGTGACAGAAATATATACACACGCGTCTTGTAATGCGAAATAACGTCAGGTATCACACGTCTACACCGCAATGTATGACGTAATATCACCTAGAAGGGCGACACAGATCACACGCTGTTCACCGCCGAAAGAGCGGAATGACACGTTTCTGTGACCAGCGGCCATAGCGCATCGCTTGGGCTCGCTACACAAATATAGCCCGTTGGATACTAGTAGCACAAGCGTGCACAAATACTTTCTTTCCAGTAAGCTTGCGCCCACAAGTTATTAGTTGTAATCCATAGGACTTTTTTTCACTATATATAATTTTTAAAAATCTGTTGTGCCGGATTACTACAATAGGCAGACATTACTTTCACGAGAAATCAAGATGAGTTATCTACAAATCAAGTTTTCGCCAACTCAGTTTTTACTAATTACGTTCCCGCACACATTGCAGGATGCAGCGGTGGCGTAGAGGTAGAACACCCGCCTCGCCTGCAATATGTCCGTGGTTCGAATCCCGGTGCCACGCAATTTTCCACCGGATTAAAAAAAAATCCGCGTGTTGATAAAATTGCATAAACAGGTCTGGAGTGTGTCCTGATCCCGGTGACCAGAACCGGTAACGCACTCCCTCACCAGAGCAGGATTGGCCACCCTGGTGCAGTACTTGGCCACAACCTCCTATATGAACACAACAATCAAACCCCGGGCCTCAGTCTCCAACAGCTGTGAAGCAACTGACCACGGCGGCGGTCAGACCTGCGACGCAGCAGAGGGTGCTAAGAATCCCTGGCTCCGGACAGGCCGCCATTGGGAACATGAACCTGGCAACGTTTAACGCTAGAACGTTATCTAGTGAGGCGAGTCTAGCAGTGCCATTGGAGGAATTAGAGGGCAGTAAATGGGATATAATAGGGCTCAGTGAAGTTAGGAGGCCAAAAGAAGCATATTGGCCTCGAGCTCCACCACTGGAAAAGCTGGCGCCACCGTCGGCGTGACGTGCTATTAGGGATCACGTGGACATAGCGTCCGCGTCGGCTGCTTCGGGAGCGCCGAAGCGAGCTGAAAACGAGAGTTTCAATTCCCTCGTACGCTGCGGTCCTCATTTAGTGGCGAGATTCTCCCGCTTCGAGTGTCTCCTTTACAACGCTTGAAAGCACCACAATAGGTAACCTTTCAAGGCGCGCAACATGGTAGGCTACTGCTCGGCGCCGCAGTGCCGGACGTACCCAACGGAGCCCGGTGTCAGACTTATTCACACGTAGCCGCAGGACAAGAAGCTGCGTGAAGCTTGGCTCGCGAAACATAAAACCGGCAAACAGCCATCGGCTACAACTCGGGTATGCAGCAAGCACAAAAGCGAGGAAGATTTCTGCTACGGCTCCGGGTCTGTGATGTTCGGAAAACGCGCACTGAGAAGCTCGCCCGAGTTCGCTGCCCGACTAATGTCATGACGATTTGGTCTATGAACTTGTCGATGCTATATATACTGGCCAGTTCACTGGAGTGGAAAGGGAGCGGTAAGAAGCACATTAAAAAAATAATGGCATATGGTCATGTTTGTGTTATGAATTAATGCACAGATTACAAAAAAGAAGCAGTGGGAAATCGCACGTGCGAACACCGATAAACATACAGGGCGACGCAACTCGAGAAATATTATTGAAACGTCCAAGAGTTTAGAAGAGGAAAAAAAAAGATTGAATCGTCGCGACGGCATATCACAGTCTCCGTCGAAGTCTCTACAATGAAATAATTTTTGAATAACTCTGATAGCGCCCACGCAACAATGGTTGCTTGTATACTGTCAAATGCTCATATTCTGCCGCC
The DNA here is from genome assembly GCF_038994185.2 of Dermacentor albipictus. Classification (NCBI taxonomy): domain Eukaryota; kingdom Metazoa; phylum Arthropoda; class Arachnida; order Ixodida; family Ixodidae; genus Dermacentor; species Dermacentor albipictus. Next base: position 47,177,848 of record NC_091823.1, on the reverse strand, counting down.
GAAAGCTCATGGCACGGTGCGAAAACGTGCACGCGGTGAAAGCGAAACAGTGCGCGGACAAGCATGCAGACGCGCAGTCGGTCGCTGCGAATCTGTGCGATTGCTGCATTGAGGCTTCATTCTATTACGCTCCATTCAGTCACACAAACACTATAAGAACATTTCACATAGTTTGCTCTCAGCGTGTACCTACCTTTCACGCAAGAAGCCGGTTCGGGAGACTCCATCGCGGCGACCGCGCGCAGTGGCGTTCACTGTACTTATTCGGTAAAGACATGGCGTCTGTAAACGATTCTGTGCTTTCAGTTTGCCCATGATTATTATTTAGACAGTACCAAACTTCTCTCCTTTCGAAAGTACTTACAGAAATGTCCGGGAGAGCTCGTGCGTGGTGTTTTCAGTGAGCGCTCACCGCAAAACCTATGAGGAGCGCGCCACGTGATCCCTCATACTACGCCAGCCGGGCGCTTCCGATAGATGGCGACTCCGTAACTCCTCGCCGCCAATACAGTGCTAAAAAGCGGGCACGTCCTGTGCTACCGGGGCTTAGCGGAGAGACGAGAACTAGGAGTCGGATTCCTGATTAATAAGAATATAGTAGTTGGTAACATACAGGAATTCCATAGCATTAACGAGAGGGTGGCAGGTCTTGTTCTGAAACTTAATAAGAGGTACAAAATGAAGGTTGTACAGGTCTATGCCCCTACATCCAGTCATGATGACCAGGAAGTCGAAAGCTTCTATGAAGACGTGGAATCGGCGATGGGTAAAGTCAAAACAAAATACACTATAATGATGGGCGACTTCAATGCCAAGGTAAGCAAGAAGCAGGCTGGAGACAAGGCAGTGGGGGAATATGGCATAGGCACTAGTAATAGCAGGGGAGAGTTATTAGTAGAGTTTGCGGAACAGAATAATATGCGGATAATGAATACCTTCTTCCGCAAGCGGGATAGCCGAAAGTGGACGTGGAGGAGCGCGAACGGTGAGACTAGAAATGAAATAGACCTCATACTCTGCGCTAACCCTGGCATCATACAAGATGTGGACGTGCTCAGCAAGGTACACCGTAGTGCCCATAGGATGGTAAGAACTCGAATTAGCCTAGACCTGAGGAGGGAACGGAAGAAACTGGTACATAAGAAGCCGATCAATGAGTTAGCGGTAAGAGGAAAAATAGAGGAATTCTAGATCAAGCTACAGAACAGATATTCGGCTTTAACTCAGGAAGAGGACCTTAGTGTTGAAGCAATGAACGACAATCTTGTGGGCATAATTAAGGAGTGTGCAATAGAAGTCGGTGGTAACTCCGTTAGACAGCATACCAGTAAACTATCGCAGGAGACGAAAGATCTGATCAAGAAACGCCAATGTATGAAAGCCTCTAACCCTACAGCTAGAATAGAACTGGCAGAACTTTCGAAGTTAATCAACAAGCGTAAGACAGCAGACATAAGGAAGTATAATATGGATAGAATTGAACATGCTCTCAGGAATGGAGGAAGCCTAAAAGCGGTGAAGAAAAAACTAGGAATTGGCAAGAATAATATGTATGCGTTAAGAGACAAAGCCGGCAATATCATTACTAATATGGATGAGATAGTTCAAGTGGCTGAGGAGTTCTACATAGATGTATACAGTATCAGTGGCCCCCACGACGATAATGGAATAGAGAATAGTCTCTCTGGGGAGGATCAGGTAACAGCAGATTTGTTGAAGGATGGTGGGCAGATTGTTCTAGAGAAACTGGCCACCCTGTATACGCAATGCCTCATGACTTCGAGCGTACCGGAATGTTGGAAAAACGCTAACATAATTCTAATTCATAAGAAAGGGAACGCCAAAGACTTGAAAAATTATAGACCGATCAGCTTACCGTCCGTTGCCTACAAAGTATTTACTAAGGTAATTGCAAATAGAATCAGGAACACCTTAGACTTCCGTCAACCAAAGGACCAGGCAGGATTCCGTAAAGGCTACTCAACAATAGACCATATTCACACTATCAATCAAGTGATAGAAAAATGTGCGGAATATAACCAACCTTTATATATAGCTTTCATTGATTACGAGAAAGCGTTTGATTCAGTCGAAACCTCAGCAGTCATGGAGGCATTGCGGAATCAGGGTGCAGACGAGCCGTATGTAAAAATACTGAAAGATATCTATAGCGGCTCCACAGCCACTGTAGTCCTCCATAAAGAAAGCAACAACATCCCAATAAAGAAAGGCGTCAGGCAGGGAGAGACGATCTCTGCTATGCTATTCACAGCGTGTTTACAGGAGGTATTCAGAGACCTGGATTGGGAAGAATTGGGGATAAGAGTTAATGGAGAATACCTTAGCAACTTGCGATTCGCTGATGATATTGCCTTGCTTAGTAACTCAGGGGACCAGCTGCAATGCATGCTCACTGACCTGGAGAGGCAAAGCCGAAGGGTGGGTCTAAAAATTAATTTGCAGAAAACTAAAGTAATGTTTAACAGTCTCGGAAGAGAACAGCAGTTTACGATAGGTAGCGAGGCACTGGAAGTGGTAAGGGAATACATCTACTTAGGACAGGTAGTGACTGCGGATTCGGATCATGAGACTGAAATAACCAGAAGAATTAGAATGGGCTGGGGCGCGTTTGGCAGGCATTCTCAGAACATGAACAGCAGGTTGCCATTATCCCTCAAGAGAAAAGTTTATAGATGTGTCTTACCAGTACTCACGTAGGGGGCAGAAACCTGGAGGCTTACGAAAGGGCTTCAACTTAAATTGAGGACGACGCAACGAGCTATGGTAAGAAGAATGATAGGTGTAACGTTAAGGGATAAGAAAAGAGCTGATTGGGTGAGGGAACAAACGCGAGTTAATGATGTCTTAGTCGAAATCAAGAAAAAGAAATCGGCATGGGCAGGACACGTAATGAGGAGGGAATATAACCGATGGTCATTAAGAGTTACGGAATGGATTCCAAGGGAAGGGAAGCGTAGCAGAGGGCGGCAGAAAGTTAGGTGGGCGGATGAGATTAAGAAGTTTGCAGGGACAACATGGCCACAATTAGTACATGACCGGGGTAGTTGGAGACGTATGGGAGAGGCCTTTGCCCTGCAGTGGGCTTAACCAGGCTTGTGATGATGATGATGATGATGATGATGATGACACATTGCAATTAACCAATCGAAGCCGGTAAGTTTGCAAGGCATATCCATTTGAAACGAATTCTGAAATTGGCACCTGTTTCGTGATGCGCGCAGTCAAATTTGCGGTAACACTGCAGTGTTGTTCTATTTATTCCTTCACCAATACATTGTTTTAGGTGTTGAAGCACAAAAGTATAACTGGAACGTCAATATCGCACATTTAGGAAATCAATACCTCTCAACTGGTGTCATCCTCAGAATCTGTCCTAAATGTATGCGCCTTAGGATCTCACCCAGTCACAATTCGTCGCTTGTAATATGTGCCCTAAATAATCAGCTAAGAACTTAATTAGCACAATTTCATTAATTATTACATTATGCACTCAGATTTTTCGCGCAAGTAATGTCGACGTCATCGAGTAATCCAGTTCAAGGGTTAGAATCGTTATCTGCCACAGGCAATATTTAATTCTGCACAGTGTAAAAACAAGAAATCCGCTACGAATAATTACATTGTACAAAGCGTCGAAGACTAATAACAACTGTTGACGATGTTCTGTTATACAAGCTCTTAACTATGACAACAAACACAAAAAATGGCGGGGGTCGGTAATGGACAAAAAGATTCAGAAAGATATATTTTTCGTTAGTAACAACTATATAAATCCAACAATGAAACAAACTGAAAGCACACGGGAAATTAACTGGGACTAATAGTTAATGATAAGAAAAGGGATTGAAAGTGTAAGGAACAAGTAACTTCTCACCGATGGGAGGTGAACGTATGCAACCTTCACATGATGTGTGCGAGAATTAAATAAATAAATTCAGCACTGACACTTAAGACTCCTTACGTGTGGGAATGCGAAAGCATTATATTCCCTTTGGTGAAATGTTTGTTAATGTTTGTTAATGTTAATGTTAATGTTTGTTAAGTGGAGCCGCGTTGACTACATCATTGCCGTGCTGCCCCTTGCTCTAGAGTGCTGCACAATCAGTACTCAAAAGGGTCGCGCGCCTTCGAGGGCCGATACGTGCGCACCTACCTTGCGATGATTTTCTTGTCTGCATCTTTTGTAAGATCCGCAGGGGGTGCAAACTTGAATTTCATTTCTGTCATCTCTGCTGCCGAAACGATATAGACGAACTGAGAGGGGAAGAAAAGTAGAACAAGCACGACTGTACTAAGTCTCTCTCAATACAGTTAAAGCTTATTCACCAGAGGCTGTATACACAGTACTTATACACAGTGCAAGTTCGACATCGCAAATGATAGCATCTGCTTTCACGAACAAGTTCTGCCGCACGATTGCTCTCTCTCTCTCTCTGTGTGTGTGTGTGTGTGTGTGTGTGTGTGTGTGTGCGTGCGTGCGTGCGTGCGTGCGTGCGTGTGTGTGTGTGTGTGTGTGTGTGTGTGTGTGTGTGTGTGTGCGTGCGCGCGCGCGCGCGCGCGTGCGTGCGTGCGTGTGTGTGTGTGTGTGTGTGTGTGTGTGTGTGTGTGTGTGTGTGTGTGTGTGTGAGCGCGAGCGCGCGATTACTAAGAAGAGCTGCTGTTTTGGAAATTGTTCTTATGTGGGACGTCATGTCCGAGACTTTAAGCATCGTTTTAAGATGGAGAAGCCCACAGATACAATAGAAGCATTGTAGCTTCAGCGCTGAGTGCTTCTATGAGCAGAGCAATAGGCGGGCACTAAAAAAAAATGGTGGCTTTATTAATTCCTACTCTAGAACGAAATCAGGTGGCCAATGACAAAGATCACTTACGACAAGGTTTGTTGATTCGGTCTGCGGCGACGCCAAAGATGGTGCCATCAACGCAAACCACACCCAAGCGTTGGGGAACACAAACTTCCTTTGCTCCCTTCATGGTCTTTTGTGCTCGCTTTGGGTTTATTTGTACGCCCGGCTGTTTACGTCCTCTAACGCTTGGATGCGGCTTGCGTCCCGTTATCTAAAGCTATATATTTTCATCGGCATCCCCTTCTAAATGGGGCGGCGACAAATAGTCGCCTAGCTTGTTTGAGCTACAAGGTATCATATACATGCGCAGTATAGAATTTTGACTATATGCTTGATCTTCCCTCTCTCAATTAAAACATCCTCTATATCGTACGGTTGCCTATGCCTAACGACTCCGGATCTATCAGTACTTTCTCTTCATTTTTTCCACCAATATTCTAAACGTCTTTTGCTTATCTCGAGTGCTTACCAGTTAATGCTTCCATATATGATTTGAATCACAGCGCTTCTGACAGGTGGGATATCATTAAAACTCGAGTTGTTTCCGGAATTTTGGTGCATCAAACACGTGCGTCATCCTGCCGCAAAAAGTTTGCCTCGGTTTGTGTTTGTCCTCAGGAAGCCGTTCGGGCTTGAAGTAGTATCTCCTTTTTGTTTTATCGCACAAGTTACTTTTCCTGATTTCGTGCTTGCCGTTCAGGTGTGCGTAGCGAATCGTGTGTAATTAATTACTTGTAATTAATTATATTTTAATGCGACAGCAATTATATGGACACTTCGTGCAGGCGCATTTTGGTCGTCGCCGTCGCCGTGCTGTTCCGTATAAAGTCCAAGGGTGATAACACTCGCCGCGCGCCGTATGCTGTATGTGCGAGTGAAAGCGTGCGAGGGTCAGCCGACGGCGATGGCTCGATCTCACGGGCGCAAGGAGGAAAGTGGGGAGGAATCACGCCGTCTTCCGTCGCACGGGGGGTAGGGGAGGGAGGGGAGCGTTCTACTCCGGTGGTAATTGCGGGTGGCTTGGCAATGGGGACAGAGTCTAGGTGCGCAATGGCTAACAACTCCTTCGTTTGCGCTGTGTTCTCGCGGCCCAGTTTGCGTTGAAGCGATAGGCAGCACAAAGGTCACTTCGCTCGCTGCTGCTGGTGCTGCACTTCCTCACGCCAGCGTTTTCACTGCGAGTGTCGGCGGTCATCGAGCGTGATGTGTTCTTGTTTGCCTGTGCGCGCCTGATACCATGCTTGTTAATTCATGTAGTAAGTGAATGTTTACAAGCTCACACTGCCGATAAAACTAATATCCTCACTTCGTATAGCTGTCTGCTATTTTGCTATCGCATTCGATGCTTCGACTTTCGGGCGAAACTGCGTCTTTTTTTGGCAGTTCTTAATTTTCTGAAATAATCAACGCTCGAGCCGCCCATCGCCGCAAGCCGCACCACACATGTGCGGTCGTGCGAAAAATGGTAAACAGTCCCTCAGCGGTGGCTGTACTGCGGTCGCCGCTAAGTAACTGTTGCCGGTTATAAGAAATAGTAATTATATTTTGCTATAGCCATCGTTTGTGCCGTGGAGGTCATTTATGACTTTAAGCAATTTCAATGCATAATATTTTAGCTGCAAACTGTGGGCTCAGAGTTTGGAGTTCTAGCGGCACAAATACCGAACGCTTACAAAATGTGACATGTCAACCACCATTTTGTATTTTATTTCTACAGAAATAAATGCCGGATTACAGACAAGAAAGAATAGAAGAGCACGCTTTCATTTTGATTTATTTAAGTCTGCGTTACGAAATAGGAGGGAGTAGCAAGAGAAAGAGAAAATGGGGGGAGGGTGGGGAGGGAGGGTTGCGGGGCTGACACGCCGAGCAGCCATACCAGGAAGCCAAGTGACGCCACTTCCCTCGTGCTTAAAGATATCGCACAGCGATTACCTGTCTATATTGTCGTAGTCTCCTTTAATATCCAGAAATGGCACCCATAAAAGTGTGTTCTGAGCTATTGAAATCCCTATGCACTGTGTTAGTACAAATATATTACCATGCAAGTGTGATCTCAACCCATTCCGTAATACCGTCTCAACCAAAAATGTGACGGGGATGAGTGGGCAAAATTATATTTGTAAAATATCTACACAGAGCAGCCACAGCCAAGATAGCAGATCAACAACCACGAACACGCCTTGCCAACCTCCATCTTCATCGCCTTGCTGAGGGACTTCTTCAGAGTGCGGTAATGGCCTGCAACAACATCGTTTCTTCCCGCCCACTTAGACAGCTGTAATTTTATTGTTTGCATTGCCATTCAAAAGAGCTGCCCCAGGCTCATCATACAGTTGCTTACCGTGAGACTGCTGCTTATGGTAAGCGCACGCGATTCTAATGGCCATTTTGTTGTTGCAGAGGGGGTCGCAAATGATTGCGGCCATGAATTGAAGTGGCTCGACGACAAAGAGCAACAAGTGCGTCTGTTTTATTCTGCCCGTGTGCTTGCGCGCTAGCGACAATATGCGTTTCTTGTTCAAAAACGTCAAGCTTGTCTTTATGTCACCGCGGTTACTATAACTGGTCTGTACGAGCTTGCTTTATCCATCACCTTTGCCTTTATATATAATGTTCATCATGTTTTCCTGCCACTAAGACGGGATTTTTTTGTGTTACTAACTTGTTCTGTGGGTCTAGTCAGCTGTATCTTGCTCTTTGGAAGCACCTGTTCAAAATTAGCTTTATTGGGATTTCATCTTGTCTCGCAGCCGTGTTAGTATCGGAGACATTTTTTTTTCTGCTTTCTTCCAGTAAAATTTTCTGCGCCAAATTTTTTTATTTCTCTGGCTTCTGTGTTGCTGGATCTGGTTAAGTGTGGACTACGCTTTCTTTCTTGTCGAAGTTGCCACTAATAACGCGCCTCTCGTACCACGGTGGGAGGTATCTTCTTGGCACGTCCTTATCTCTTTTGCAAATGTCATGCACTCATTTACTGTTTTCTTCCACTAGTTCGATAGCATCCTAGCGGTGAGAGATGGCGACTCCGTTGCGCCACAAAAAAATCGACACTTCTTTCTCAATAAGTGGCGACAACGCGCACTTGGACTTTATAGAGAACGAATCGGGCAGGTAATACTGGGAAATGTTGTACGAGACTAAACCCATCGCAGAATGTTACCTCTATGTGATAGTGCATTGATCACACACAAATATGCACGTAAGCGCACGACCACACACGCATGCGTAATACACGCACGTCCTGATTGTACGCAGTCAAACTCTGTCGTGACGCCATTGCGGCTGCGGGACGACATACGTGATCTATACGTACTTCGGTATCTTTGCCTTGGCTGGTGCACTTCGCTGTCTTTGCGGGAGGAGTTACCGTTATAGTTGTCCCAGGAAGGAACACGGGCCCATCCAAGTAAACTCCCACGTACGCCTCGAAAAACTTGCCGTAGGCGCCCTTACCACCAACAAGCGTAACTGAAAGGAAAAGAAAATGGAGAGGGATAGAGAGAACGAGACGTGCAAGAATATAGGGCGCTCGTAAAATGGCTCACGACCATGGACAACAAAGCGATGAGCTCCGTATTTCGAGCCGTCCTTTCTACTCCTTTCCGATTTTCATCAACGTCCTATTTTACTGACCTCTCTACCGGGACTGGGCAAAGATACTTTGCAAATGTATCATGATACAAATACAAGATTATGTAGGTAAGTACTTGAGATACAGATACAAGATACCAGCAAACTAATTGTAAGCGATACCATACTAGCCATTCGTATCTTAAGGTACTCCGATATATCATATTTGATTCCTCATTGCAGTTCCTCTATAGGGGCCGCTGCAAGTATGCGGGTGTTGTAAATAAATTTCTTATCTGCCGCCCGCAGATATCGTTCCCATCAAAGTATGTCTACTGAAATCTTTTTACAGCGGAGCTGTCTACTCTAGCCCACGTGTGCATCCCCCGCATGCGTTCCCCGGGTGGCTTACGTCCGCATCGGGGACACGGCGCGTGGGCAGGAATGGAGGCGGGTAGTGGAGGAGGGGAAAAGTGTGTGGCGATGGCGCCTGTGCACGTGGTCCGCGCTTTTGTGGCTAAAACGTCACGCACGTCGCAGGTGCTGGCGCGGCTGCAGCAGCGGTTGCGGCAGATACATGGGAGGTGCGGTGACCGCGGCGGCGCTTGTGTCGGCGTTGCGTGGTGCCGTAAGAAAAAAATATGCATGATTTCATAACGTATGCAGCCCATGTATGCAGTCCATGTATTGTTGCGTTCTCCAGGGTAGCATATCTCTCCGCTGCCGAGCTGCCGAGTTGCAACGCCTGTTTATCGAAGCTCGACCGATGTTACTACTGGGTAGTCTGGCGTTGTCGGCGGGCTGCAGGCATCCGGTAGACCATGGCGACCAGGCAAGAACGAGACGATTTTTAGTGCGAAACTTTCACGGTTTATTCAATGGTTGGTGAAAGAATAAGAAGAGAATGAAGTCAAAAGTACATTGCAGGACCCCTTAAATAGGCCCACTAAATTTGTAGGCGGGATCTTGCTCACGTCAACGTCCCGTGATATGCACTAAGTCCCACGGTGCTTGGCAGCGGCACCCACTCACCCGGCGACCTTTCACGAGCCTGCCTCCGCAGGGGCAACCCACGGAGTCTTGACCGGGGATAGGCAGCGGATCCCTTTTCTTTGGCGAGTGTTGGTTCGCGGAAAGGGCGTCTGGTTGTGAATAGGCGGCTGATCCATTGTCCCAGTAGACGCCTTCACGAGCGTGCCTCTGCTGGCGCAAGACCGCGGTCCTGGGAATAGTAGACAGCTGATCACTTCTGTTTCGCGCGTTGCTGGTTTGCGGAAAGGGCGTCTGGTTGTGGATAGGCGGCTGATCCATTGTCCCAGCTGACGTTGTAAGTCCTCGTCGTGGCTTGATCCTTTCTTCTAGGCGACGTTGGTTCGCGAAAGTTCTCCTGTAGAGCTTGACAGTTCGAGGAAAGGCTCCATCTAAAGTTGCACACACACAAAGGGGACTGTAAGCGCTGCGGGGTGCCAGCCAGACCGGCAACCCCTCGAGACAACCACAACTAATTGGGAATTCACCCTTCGTTTCGATGAGGCATGGTGGTCGAGCATCCTTTTTGCACGGGATGCTACACGCCAACCGTAACACCATCTCCGGCGGGTGTGAAGATCCCGACGCGTAGGGGCCAGCAGCCACTGGGCGAGGGATCGGCATTTCAGTAGCAGAATTTCCCTCAGGAGTGACGAACCCTTGGTTCGTAGCTGGTAGATTCCTGGGAATCCTCGTGGCACTCTTGTGTCTTTTCTCCGTGGTTCGGTCCAGTGAAACTGGACTTGCAAACAGGTCTCGCAATTTTTCGCCTCCTGTTTGAGCGAGCAATCACTCCAGAACATTGCCGGACCTACAACCACAAAGAAGCGAGCACAAGGCCACCCTCATCCAAGATACACCAGGCTTCTTAAAAAAAGAAAACCCGCTACTGCTTTCCCATTCCTTCCGCGCGTCCTCCCCCCCCTGAACACTAAAAACGGCCATTTCTTGAAAGCGTTAAGACGTGGTTACCAAAATCGGCTAACAATCGACTACAACTTCGCGATAATAAAAAAAAAAGTATGAAAAAGAAATACAGACGCAAAAATGCCACGGAAACCCGAGTGAGCATGAGGCATTCGTTACTCTAGGGGCAACGACTCAGACCGTCGGCATTGCCGTTAAACTTACCCTTCTTGTAGGGAATATCGAATGTGTACTGTTAAAAAGCCAAGCACCATGCAGCGCGAAAGACGACCGTTTTTCGTAGACGTGGACTGCAGCCATGTGAGGGGACCGTGTTCAGTCTCTATTGTTAACCTTGAACCAGCGTTATAGCAAGCTAGCTTCATGCACTGCCCATACTACACAGGCGCATTCCTTTTCTGATGCACTGTATGCTTCCTCCAGAACTGAAAGCTTTCTACTGGCGCACAGTACAGGGTGATCGTTTTCATTATCTCTCTTTTGACAAAGCACCACCCCTATACCCCGGTCGCTGGCATCACACTGAAGAATGAATGGCTTGGAGTAGTCGGGCGCGTTCAACACTGGCTGGCTCGCTAGTGCTTTCTTCAGCACACTAAAAGCCTTTTCTTTTGCGTCATCCCACTTTACCGTTTGCGGTTATGTTTTTCTGAGAGCATCTGTTAAAGCACTTCCAATCTCGCAATAACGCAGGATATATCTTTGGTAATAACCTGCCAAGCCAAGGAGTGATCTGATGTCCCGGTTCGCGCGTGGTGGCGGGAGGTTGTCTACTGTGGTCAGTTTAACCTGGGAAGGCCGACGATGGCCTTGCCCTATTACGTCACCTAGATAAGCTATCTCAGCGCGCTAATTGGCTTTAGGGAGCCTTCACAGTTAAGTTGGCCTCTCGCAGACGACACAACACGGTACGCAGGTGTTGCATATGGTCCGCCCATGATGACGAAAAGATTGCTATGTCATCGAGATGCAGAAGTGCAATGTCCCCAATTCCCCGTAGCACCTGGTTCATAAGGCTAGAGAAACAATTGGGAGCATTGTTAAATTCAAAGCTCAAAATTTTCGGTCGAAAGGTTCCCATCGGGGAAATAAAACGTTGCAAGCCGGCTTGCCATCTCGGTCAACGGAACCTGCCAGTACCCGCTGACTAAATCGAGCGTAGAAATGAAACTAGCACTGCTCACTTTCTCAAGCCTTTCCTCGATATGCGGTTATGGGTAGGTCTGGTCCTTCGTGAATAAGTTGAGCCTGCGGTAGTCGATACACGGTCGCGGCTCCTTTCCTGGGACCTCAACCAAAGTAAGAGGCGAAGTATAATCACTCTCTCCTGGCTCGATTACACCTAGGACTAACATCTTGTTTATTTCAGCGGCCATGACTTGACGTTGACGAGATGAAACGCGATAAGCCTTAGAACGAACTGGGCCCAATGAGGCTAACTCGATATCGTGAACGATCGCAGTGGTCCTGCCAGGTGTGTCTGAAAATGTGTCGTTAAATTCAAACACGAGCTCCCTAATTTCGGCCCTTTGATTGGGATTCAACTCCGCCTACTCCACTAGCTTGTCAATAGTCTCGTGAATGTCTTTTGCCCCAGTTACCGATGTTAACTCCGGAAAGTCGACAGGCATCTATTCGGGTTGGTTAAGGGTCATGTTCACAATGACCTCCCTCTGCCAGATCTCGCGGATTATAAGACGAGTTACAAGAAGCCGCAAGGGCATGCGAGAAGAGGACACGCTTCGCCTCGTCCAGGCTCTGGTGATCAGCAGAATAACGTATAGCATGCCGTATCACTATCACTCGCTAAACAAACGCGACCAAGAACAAGTCGATGCCATCATCAGAGGCGCGTACAAAACGGCCCTGGGTCTCCCTGTCACCACCTCAAACGAGAAGTTAGCGGCCCTCGGGATCCACAACACCTTCGCTGAGCTGTCGGACGCGATTATGGCTTCGCAAAAGGCCAGACTACGGAACACGTCGGCGGGCAGAGCCATCCTCCACCGGACCGGAACGGCAACGGAGCTCCGTGCCCTCGATGGGCAACGATCACTCCCGCCTGAGGTCAGAGGCAAGATCAAGGCGAACCCGATACCGAAGCACATGAGTCATGAACTCCATGAAGGACGACGCAAAGCTCGCGTCGAGAGACAGCGCCGACAATTCAAGGGTGACCCGTACGTAACGTACGTGGACGTGGCGGCGTACCCTGTAGGGGGCCTCTTCGCGGTAGCCGCCGTGAACGGGAGAGACAACTCATTGACCCTCGCGGCCTCCGTAAGGGCAGAGACCCCAGCTGCGGCTGAGACCATAGCCGCGGCGCTGGTTATAAAACAAGACGACAGGATAGGCAGGGAAGTCCATGTCGTTACCGACTCGCAACAGGCCTGCCGTAACTTTACGAACGGACGAATACCGCTGCTGGCGGCTCAGATTCTAGGCCCGAGGCTGCAAGAATACCACCAAATCACGTGGACGCCGGGTCACGCAGGTCTGGAGGGGAACGAAAGGGCGAACGCCCTAGCTCGAGCGCTAATCAACCGAGCGGGGCAAGACCAATCGTCTCATCAATCCCCACCCTTTACCTTCATGCCCCTGCCATCCAATTACTGCGACCGACTTGACATCCAGCGACTCAACCGCAGGATTTATCCTCCGCCTCACAAAAAGCTCAGCACTGAAGATGCTGTAGCTCTCCAACTTATAACATTTCCAAACCTACACAGATACAGTAAAATGTTCCCACATACATATCGCGGCATCTGCCCCTGGTGCGGCGACACACGCCCTACACTCTTTCACATCTCGTGGGGGTGCGAGGGCAAACCTCAACACTTAAAGACTCCTAGCACGTCATTTGAGCGGTGGGAGGTACAGCTGACCGGCGATACCCTGGCGGGACAAGAAGCTCTCGTCCAGCAAGTACGTCGAGCAGCCATGGCCAGTGGAGTCCTGGAATGAGGACACCACCCACTCGACCTCAAGAGCAACCACCTCGATGGTCCGAATAAATGTTTTCTCTCTCTCTCTCTCTCTCTCTCTCTCTGCCAGTAGGGTTTAAGTAGATTGGTGTTCTACACTTGGTGTTGTCCTTCGTTTTCCCGGTACCATGATTACATAGTTTCTTTTAGGTAATTTCTGAGTTACGTCAACCGGTCCTTCCCATTGAACCTGTAGTTTGTTTTTCAATGAGGGTTTCAGGATCATTACCTTTTCCCCAAATTCAAAGCGTCGCGTTCGTGCCGTCCTGTCATAGTAATGCTTAGCATTGCTCTGTGCCTTATGCATTTCCCGCCCTGCTAATTCTTGAGAAGTGTGCAAACGGTCCAAGAGCTCTAGCACGTATTCCATAATCGAAGGATCGTCCGCCCGGCCTTCCCCGGCTTCTCGAACAATGCGAAGAGGGGACCGAAGGCAGCGACCATAAACGAGCTCTGAAGGTGAAAAACCTGTTCACTCGTGCGGTGCACTTCGAAGCGCGAACATTGCTGCAGGCAAGCAAACTTCTCAATCGGCTTTTTGCTCATGACAAATGGCTCGCAAAAGCCGTTTCATGACCTCACCTAAGTTTAACGCCCCTTTGCCGCTGTATACGCGCCTGTGAACGTAACATTTAGCAATTAGTTACGTGACACATTTGCACATTTTCTACACTGTGAGTCAACGTTTTTCGAATGTTGCCAACATTTTACCGTGTTTTTTTTTTCCAAATCCCCCCTCAAGAGAATGCGCCAGGTGAGTTTATTGTCAAATGCGTGCGACCGCCGACATCTCCAGCACGGTTTGCGAACATATTTTCTGGAAGTTTCTACCGAATAGCTGAGCATGGCTAATGACGGTCGGCATGTTCTTATAAATGGAACATGTATCTGCAGTTACATGATCTACCTTTTCTTTTGTATGTGCGTACGTTCCGCGGGTCGGGCCGGTATTGCACCACCTTCGAGATCGGCCCACATATGGGGAGCTTTTTGCTTACGTCAACGACACGAATATTTCCTTGGACGGTAGACGCATATACAGCTTCGCTGTAGAAGTCAAATTAAGACGCGTGTTTTGTGAGGCTGTCATCAGTGATGTGTGCTGCTCCACGTCGAACTTTGATTAAGCGCAATATATATAGCATGTCGGAAAGGGTACGAATGAAAAATTCCGTCATGCCGTTATTTTGAGGATGGTAGGCTGAGGCGGCGCGATGTACAATCTCTTTAAAAGTGCTTCGATGACGTTTGAGAGAAATACGTGGCCACGGTCGCTTAGTAATTCACGTGGTGGACCATGTCGCAAGCTTGATGACGTGATGAAGGAGAAAGTAAGCAACGTCTTTCGCGGTGGCGGTTGGCCGCGAAGATGTTTCAGCATACCGTGTGAGGTGATCAACGGCGACAATGACCCACTCGTTGCCTTCAGGAGTTTTCGGGAGGGGACCGAAAAGATCGACTCCAACGCCGTCGAACGGTCGCGCAGGGCAAGGCTGTAGAGGCTAGAGGACCGGCGGTGCTGTGATGAGGTCTCCTGCGGCGCTGACACGTAGGGCATGACCGAACATACTGGCGAACGTAGCAATATATGCCGTGCCAGTAGTACTGCAGGCGAAGACGGGAGTTCGTTTTGAATGTGCCAGCATAGCCACATGGGGGTCTTCGTGGAAAACGCTGCAAATGTCCGAGTGCAGATGATGACGAATAACAAGAAGCCATTTGCGGCCGTTGTTAAAGTAATGGCGACAGTACAAAAAGCATTCGCAAACGGCAAAGTATGGAGCTTTACGACGAAGGATGCGCGAGGGCGATCCAGGCGAAGATCGAGATATATGGTCAAGCAGCGATCTTTGCACTGTTACAGAATTCAGGTATCTTTGCACTGTTCCACCGGCACGTCGGTAATGGTAAGAGATGAGGAATCGCAGGTGGCAGTTGTTGAGCAGACAGGTTCAGAAGGCAAAGGCGAACGGGAGAGGGCGTCAGCGTCAGAGTGTTTTCGTCCAGGGCGATAAATGACACGAATATCATATTGTCACGTGGTAGTGACGGCGAAGAAAGAAGCAGTACGGTGGAATACAAAACTAGCTTTTATTGGGCGAACCTGTGCCCACAAAACAGGCTACACTTATAGCACAACGAAAGCGGCGAACACAGTCGGCGATCGTCGAAAATCTGATCAGCGGGTCAAGCGCGTCGGCTTTTATACAGCAATCATCGAATGTTCCAGATTAAACGTTGGGACCCGCATGCCTTCTAAAATGTTCTACACCATTCGTGTCAAGTGATGAAATCAGATAACACAACGTTCGGCGACAACAGACAGCGGATAGAAGCATCGATAACTTTCCAGAAACTTCGGATACATGCAGGCGCGTCCCGCGCTGTGCGATAACATTTGTTAGGCGACAAAACTTGTCGCCCGATAAAGACAAGTACACGTGTCAATATCCTTGAAGACGTAAAGCCCAGCGAGCGAGGCGCGCCCAGTGGGATCTTTCAACAACGATAACCAACACAGAGCTTGGTGGTCGGTGACAACGTCAAACTGACGACCGTAATAAGTACGAAATTTACCGATTGCCCAAACAATGGTCAAGCATTACTTTTCCGTTACGGAGTAATTTGATTCTGCCTTCGTTAGTGGACGGCTGGCATATGCCACAATATACTCGTCAAAGCCATGCTTGCATTGGGCGAGTACGGCACCAATTCCGATACCACTAGCGTCCTTGTGGACTTCAGTAGGTGCGGTAGGATCAAAGTGACGCAGTATTGGAGGGGATGTGAGGAGTCGGCAAAGCGTTGTAAATGACTCATCACGCTTGGGATTCCAAGTCGAGAGGTCAGTGCTGCCGGCAAGAAGCTGCGTCAAGGGGGGATTAATGGAGGCCAAATTGCGGATTAAACGCCGGAAATACGAGCAAAGGCCAATTAAGCTAAGGAGCTACTTTAGAGTGCGGGGCTTGGGGTAGTCGGCAACCGCACGAAGCTTTGCAGGATCGGGTAAGATGCCTTCTTTCGAGACTACGTGGCCTAAGATCATAAGTTTACGGGCGCCAAAATTACATTTTTTTTTCGAGTTTAGCTGTAATCCTGCGGGGGTGAAACACTTGAGAACTTGTTGAAGGCGAGTGGTGTGAGAGGAAAAATTTGCAGAAAATACTACTATATCTACTACTATAGGTGGCGTTCTGGTCGTTGAGGTGTGTATTCAAAACGTCACGAAAATACCCTACAGGGCGGCGACAGTGGCTCGCAACATGTCCAGCGATACCGCAGCCGTAGCAGACGGGGCGGTTATCCGGAGTACGCGGAGAGGGTCCGGGAGGTAGGGTATACGTATATATATGTGTATACATATGAGCACAGTAGCATTCGAAAGGCGTCGTCTTCGATGCCCTAAAAAGATGACGGATCTTATCGGATTCGGTCACTGATGCATTGACGCGCCTGCAAAGGTCGACGACGTCTCCTATGTAGTTGGTGAAGTTCTCACAGGGCTGCTGGGAACGGTTGCGCAAGCGATCTTCAGCACGAAGCTTTCGCTCCGCGGGCCCAACCGAAAACTTACGTGAAGGTCGGATTCGTGGTTGCGGAACTAAACACGCGCGACGGCCCTGAGGCAGAAGACCGCATTGTTCGACTTGTGAGTATCCTCCCATTTGCTGTGGGGCACACACACACACACACACACACACACACACACACACACACACACACACACACACATATATATATATATAGTGTGTGTGTGTGTGTGTAAGTATGTAAATATGGAACCACAATAATGAAATCGAGAAGAGAGAAGTTATGGTACTTTAGAGCGCTGAGCCCTACTGTTGGAAACCATATAAGGGTATCCGACTGTCTGAAAGCAGTCTCAGAGGAGAAAATTTGCGGATCGGTATTTGTCTGTAGCGTCCAGAAATAGCCAAGAAACTATTCAGCCTGCTTTGCTGTGTCATAGTGCCGATGTAAAGCTAAATAAGGAGGTAGTTACACTGTCGAAGGCCGCGAGCTTTAAAGGAAGTAGGAGAAACGTATAAATGAACTCGGGCTTGAAATAGTAAGATACGGCTGGAGTGACAAAGTAGAGCGAAAGTAGGCTCCGAGTTCCCTTCTACACATTTTGTCACGCTGCTCGCTAATTGTGATAGCAGCGATGTTGTTCAGACTCACGTTAGTCAAATCATTCTTAGTGGTCAACTGCAGACCAAATGTCGCGTAGCTGCATAATCTGGCAAATAGATTTTAGGTCGCCTGACTTGCACAATACCGGCGCGAAGGCAGATGTGCGACAGAGGCTATCAAAATAAGCACAATAAAACGTCGCTCTCTTGTTTAGCGCCCGCTTTTGCCGCTTCTTATTCTATTAAGTAACGTATGTGCGGGGACCACTGAATGGTCAGCACTCGTAAAGGGTAATCAATATGCTCAAAGTGTCAAGCGATGCGTACTGCTGTTATAGATGATAAATTTCTGCATTGTGCAAAATGTATGTAGAACTGTTAGCGGGAAAAGCAATGCATTTTACCGCACACACGTGTTCAGAATGTATTGCTCGAAAATGGTTCTAAGCAGGAAGTTTCTAGCAAAAGGGCATGTTATGAGAACTGGCTTGACTTCCAGTTTGCAGTTGCAACAGCCCACCTATTAACTACAAGTAAGAGTGTATACTATATAATATTTTACTATTTGTTAACAGCGGTGCCACATTGCGTCCAATTTTCTTAATCGCGTTCGTTTATTTAAGAAAATGAGTTAGCATCGAAGTGCCGTCTCTTAGAATAAACTAACTGTCGTCGATTGCTTGTCTTTGTGACTTTGCGCGTATTCGTGGATTTTGCTATAATTGTATCTTGCAATGGGTGATAAGGCACACGATACTTCGTATGATGTATCGAAAAGACAGATACTGATAACGTCTTCATGAATGTACGATGAAGCAGATATAAAATAACCAAAGAATATCCTAAGATAGTATCTAAGGTAAAAGTATTTTCGATACTGCTAAGGCCTGCTCGCTACAAATTCCTATTTGTTCCTACGTGCGCCATAAGGTCTCTACACCCACGCCGACAACAAAGAAACGAAATGGGTACCTGTGGAAGAGTTGTGGCCTCGGCATAGTACAGGGTCACCACTCTGTTTGTCGTGTTTAAGCAAGAGACTCTGGTTAAGGGCGGACAAAGAAGTCAAAAGCACATACATTGTGCCCCACGCATAATTAGTACAACTCGAAGAGCGTTGTGCTCTGCTTGGCTAAGCACCGAACGCAGCAACAGTTAGGGTCGGGGATGTCAAAAGGGGTAGCTGGCCCATTCCATCGTCCGACTCATCCACGCTAAGGACGGTGTTGAAAGGAGGCACGTGTTCATATCGAGAACGAGGCGCGTACTGGGTTTATTTACAATATCTACATGAGGAGCGGAGAACGTTACGTCTCATCAGTCTAGCATGACTGAACTGAAGCATCCTGAGGAGCCGAAAAAGTTCGCTTAAACCCCCTCGGTCCTCCCTAGATCCCTAGGCCAAGGAAAACTGCTGCTCCACCTTCGTCCGATCCGCGCGTCCAAAGTCGCCGAAGGAGCCGCGTTGAGGGCGACGGTTCACAGTCACTCCCACATTTTTGTTCACTAAACACACAGAAAGGAGAGGCGCTTTGCCGACGGCGATTGTCACATTTGACTCAAGCTTGCGCGTCTTGGTTCCTGGGATGACCCAGCAGTTAGCTGGAGCCTCTGTCACACGACCGTGGCGGTTACCGGAGTCTGCGAGGTAACGCCGTAGAACACCCTTTTTTCAGGAGTTTCTTGCTCCCATTGGTCTGTGACGGCGACAGTGAACCAACAAACAACACTCGATCCGCCAAACGTGTCTCACCTTGCTGGCGCCGCAGGTCTGTCCGAGGGGGACGCATTATTAGGCTCACGAAGCGATTTGTCGCAGTGGGACAGGAGAGGCTAGACGGTCACCACTCCCGCTGGCCTACCGCAACAACGTGCAAAAAGAAATAATAAACTCTAGGTTTTTACGTGCCAAAGCCACAATATGACTATGAGGCACGCCGTAGTGGGGGACCCCGGATTAATTTTGACCCATTGGGGTTCTCTAACGTGTACCCAATGCACGGGTGCTTTCACATTTCGCCCTCATCGAAATGCGGCCGCCACGGCCGGGATTCGATTCCGCGCCCTCGGGTTTAGCAGCGCAACAGCAACTGCGCCACCAAGGCGGGTCCAAACACTCGTTGAACCACGGCACGTAACAAAAGCATATATCGTGTACCGTTTAAAGCCACGGTTACCGCTCACTGAGAAGGCGACGGCATTTATTAACGATCGCAGTATTACGGATATCATAAGTCATGCATGCAGCTCAACTCGTTGATATCCCTCCTCGAGGACATCGGCTTATCCGCTCGACGGGTTTATCTAGGTTACCTAGTTTTAGTAACAAGATGACATTAACGGCCTAATTGGGAGGGGCGTGTCAGCAGAAATACTGATTCCGCGGAGGCCCTGAAACAGCTTCCCGGCCGCGGAACACAATCGGCATGGCCGATTGCGAAGTGCGAGTGTCTCTGCCGAGGTGGCCATAGTTATATCAGCGCATAGCCACTGTCTGTCCGCGTTCTCGCACATAACGCAACTCACGAGTCATAACATAATGTTCCCGGACTTAGGTATTTATTTATTTATTTATTTAATACTTCAAACCCCGTACAGGTCCAAGCAAGTAGTAGCTAATCAAAGAGTCGTGCAAACTATTAGCACCCCTTGTCGCATTATGTCCTTGAACCGATTCGTGACAAACCGGTAAGCATTATAATTTTTGTTTTTTCGATTGAGGTACGGTTCAGGTCAGGCCACTCCCAAAACTATCGGTTCGGATTCGGTTCGACGCATTGGTCTGTACGCCTTGAAAACTGGATGAGGGCGTGAATTATTTTACAGCGAATAACGTTCTTTTGAGCTCTTCTAGTCGCATTAACACATTTCGCTGCAAAACAGCACAACTGCACCGAGAAACACGCGAAGTGAGGCGGTGTGAGAATTGCATGACTGCCCTCTTTGCGCATAACTTTATCAACGTTGCTTGCTCAGTGCATGCGAGACGCAGTATAGCGTCTGTGTCAGTCCAAGCCGCAGGTGCAGCGCGCCTGTCTCCCCGTCCTCGCCCCATGGCTCTTTGCAGCCATCAGTCAAAAGAGAGCTTTAGGTTAGGGGACGCGAGCGGCATGCGCACGCAAAAACTGGGGGCGACGGTACTGCGCATGCGCAGACACAGACGTAAGCGTCTGCGCGTGAGCAGTACCATGGCCCCCAGTTCTCGCGTACGCAAGCCGCTTGCGTCCCCTAATCTAAAACGCTCAAGTTTCTGCCAAGCCCTGCGGTAACGTTTAGCACTTACCGTCGTAGGGCGCTGCCGTGCCAGTGATCTCAAGCGCACCTGCGTCCGCTGCACCATCACCCTGGAAATGAGTTGCGCTCGTGGGTGGCAATGCCCCTATGGTGCAGTTAAACGCAGCATTGGGGTCATTTTGGCTCTTTACAGCTCTGAGACACATTAGGAGCAGCAGTTTCGGGAAGACGGCTGCCTGCGCCGTTAAAAAAAGAAAAAGAGAATTAGTTGCCACGCGACTCCGCCGCGCACGTTGCATGTCGATGAACCCGCCGGCAAAATGTACAGACTACCATCAGCTTGCGTTCTACCGCCTTGAAAAACCGCGGGAACATGAAAACTCTTTCGTTTCCCACGGCAACGAGCCATCGAAGTTTGGCAGCCTTCGGGCACACAAACACAGACTCTTGTGGGGGTTATTTCCTAAATCCCGCGTGGCGTGTGGCAGCTGCCCGGTAGACATCGATGACAGATTTGTCGCATAGAAACATCAAGCTTTTCGAGGATTCAACAACGACAGGGCACGTACGTCCGTTCGCTTTGAGTACAAACGCGAAGGCTCTCTCAATTCCTGTGGAGAGGCGCGTATACAAAGGAGGCTTGGAGAAGGAGAAAAATAACAGCACACACCAAAGAAGTCTACGAGTTTTTCACGTTCGTCCACACCACTCTCGCACACCACACGTGTGACCGCGAACGTGCTCGAACTGTGGGTCGGGGAGGAAGGGGGAGGAGGGCCCCAATCTCAGAGGCCATGACGTTTTATATGCATACAGTTTCTTTTCGCCTATAGCCGGGGAGCGCCTTCGAGCGAGTCGCGGCTACCAAGTTATCTGGAAAAATGTAACGGTTCCAAGACTTACATTAGGAAATGCATTTGTTTGAAGTCGGAAGTACAATCGGGACTCGATAGCAACCGAAGGTCACTGGGACGCCTCATATTGGGCTGCTCACGAGGAGACTACAAAATCAAGCCATGCAGGACAATATGGGCTGGACAAGTTTTTAAGTGAAGGAAAATCAGAGCAAAAGTGATTTCGAAGAACGACTGAGGTATATGAAAGAACGTAAATGGGTTGCGAGAGTGTTCATGTATTCGTATAGGAAAAACATTACTCACAGTGGAGGAAAAGAACTAGAAAGCTTACCAGCAAGTATGCGACCGGTACGTGTGCGACATGACAACAAAGAGTGTTAAACGCAAAGTCAGAAAGGCTGAGACAATCTTCTGGGTGGTGGCAATGGAAAACAAACCGGCCGTGGGTAACTACTTAAACGGTAAAAACAAAATAAGGAAACAATTTGTGATATCTCAAAGGGAAGCTCTTTACTTTTCGAAGCGAGATCAGAATGCCTAAGAACGCGTATATAAAGCGAGGTACACTAAGCAAGAAGCATGTGCTTGCTGCGGTAGAGCTAGGAAAACGATGGAACACGTTTTATTAGAATGTGAAGATATTTACCCGGTTGTCGGTTTGGGCTCCGCTGGTCTTCTTGAAACCCTTCGGTTCAGCGATAAGGGGGGGGGGGGGGGTATTAAACATTTCCCCAACAAAGCTTAGTAAAAGACGATCGGAGGTTTTGCGTCAGACAATTAGGGAGATTACAAACAACTAAGGCTTGAAAAAATTACCATTAATGGTTCCGAAAGTGTGATGCTGAGTTTTTTTTATTATAAAAAAAAACGACAGGTACGACATTTAGTTAAAATTAGAAAAAGAGATTGGCGATGAGACCCACTGGCTCATGGGGGACGCTCACAGCATCCATCCATCCATCGAGTAGGATGTCTCAATAGCACCGCTTCGCCGCTATCGAGCCATCGTAGGACATGACCAGCGACGCTTCACGAATGCAGGATAAATGTATGCAAGTTTGATTTGAAGCGTGGTACACTGGCCGCGAGATCGGCCTATAAGAATTGCGGCCAGCAAATTCACGAAATTAACCCTTCCGGACACAAAATGTGTGCTGAAGATGTAGTTCCATCAATATTTTCGCCCATTTAGCATATTTGAATACAGGGAGCACCAAAACAGGTTAAACATTGCGATTTCTTGTATATTTTTTTATTGCGGGATTTATTTTGCCACAAATGAACACTCTAAGCATTAACTCCGGGCCTTATTTCTGGTGCACAAGCGATATCGCCTACTTCCCGTTACTGTGCTTGGAAACACGCAGACACCTTAGAAGTTCCCGTGATAGTCACTGTCACAAACAAGGATAAGAATAAAGTCTTTTACTGGAGCAGCCTGAACGTCTATCTTTAAGTGCCTTTTCTCTTTCGAACACACTTGGCACGCAACCAATTTTGAGAAACAGGTCTAATAAAGCAGCATCCAAGATACATAAAAAGCTTTTAAGAGTAATTGGCTTTGCTAGAATTTCCGACTTTCAGATATCTTGCCGTGCACAATCGTACCAGATATGAATCAGTTCAAGCAGTTAAGAAGTGGTCAATACTTGAAGTGCAAGGAACACTTGAGGCATATATATATATATATATATATATATATATATATATATATATATATATATATATATATATATATATATATATATATATATATATATATATATATATATATATGTATATATATATATATATATATATATATATATATATATATATATATATATATATATATATATATATATATATATATATATATATATATATATATATATATACGCAGGAAAGAGACGACGAACTTTTTGGAAGACTTCTTTTACTTAACGTTTTCGGCTGGTGGACCAGCCTTCGTCAGAATACCATATTTATATATATATATATATATATATATATATATATATATATATATATATATATATATATATATATATATATATATATAAATATATAGGCAAAGAGTAATTCTTCAGGCTACCTTTCAAACTTTCAATATATATATTATATATTTATATATATATATATATATATAAATATATATTTATATATATATATTTATATATATATATATATATATATATATATATATATATATATATATATATATAGCAGGCAAAGAGTAATTCTTCAGGCTACCTTTCAAACTTTCAAACGTAAAAAACTTGAGTGGTGCTACAAGGTAAACAGAACAAGTGTTTAATTTCAAGAGAGAGAGAGAGAGAGAGAAAACATTTATTTATCATGAATTTGGGCGTCTTCCTCGCAGGGTGGAGCCCTTAGTTCAGGGCCCCATTGGCTCGCGCCACTCCGCGTGCCCGCGGGATCAGCCGTCGCTGCTCTTGAGGGTTTGAGCTGGTCAGCGCAGTCTCCCAGGAGGAAGGGGAAGGTGAAGGAATAGGGGAGTAGCCCGGAGGGTGTGGGCACTCCCAGGTGCAATGATATACTGTGGGCTTTGCTCCACAATAGGGACAGTATGAGGGATATTGTGTGGGGTCGGATATTGTGTCTCGGTCGGTGGACCGATAGAAACTTTTGAAATTAAACACTTGCTCTGTTTACCTTGTAGCACCACTCAAGTTCTTTATATATATATATATATATATATATATATATATATATATATATATATATATATATATATATATATATATATATATATATATATATATATATATATATATATATATATATATATATATAAAAGTTGGACTTTCCGGGTTTAAAAAAAATGCGAGGAGGAGTACACAGATGACATTTTTACACCTAGGTTATGCGGCCAGGCGGTCGCAAACTGTGAGGATAATTGTCGTCGTAATGTCAGTACTTCATTAAAATCGATAATTAGCTTTTTCTTTACTGCAGTTAGCATGTATGTTTATATTGAAGCCTCAGAGGCGGTGCCATTTGGTGAGCATTCCATTTTGTACAACTTTAGTAACGCGCCTGTGTCCCCGAGATATGCATGTCTGAAATTTCAGCCCAAGCCGTCTAACTACGCATGCGAGACGGCGGCGCCCGCTATATGAGGCCCTTCCCTAGTGTGGCGCATTTATTGCGTGTGACGCTCCGTCTGACAAGAATGCGGGGTGACAGGCGGCGGTGATTACTTTTCGTTCTTGGCCACCGTTTTCGTTCGTGGCCAAGGAAACCGAAGGATGACTTCGCGTGGCGGCTTGGCAGAGGTCTTTTCTGAAGCAATGACTTGCAGAGTTGGCGACAAAGCGCGGTGCCTTCGTACACGTACTGTCGAAGCAATCAAGTGCAGGATTCGGATATTGGCTTTGGTTTTATTTTTATTTTTTACATTTCGCAGGCTCAAAGTCATGCAAGCGCTAGGCATGAAACAACGGTGACAGCTGCCGGGCAGCACATTAGTTCCCAGTGGTGTTCCAGGGGCGCTGTATGTGTGTACCTGCCGAAGTGTGTGATTTGAGGGCCCTGCATTGCCTACGCCTGAAAAATTGCTGTGAAATAGGACGACTGTCAACTGGCGCGAGTAGTGCACTTCATTGGTGTATGCCTGACGATTTTTTTTTATTCTTCGCGGTTTTGCGAAAGTGCCGAACAGATCGGACATCGCCTCGCAAGCGCATCGTGTGAACCCCTGAGCTTCAATTATGTGCCTTTGCCACTGATTGCCTCTACTGAGCTGGGCCGTTGGAAGAAGCGATTTCATAAATCTAAGTTGAGTAAGATTTCATATCACTCGAAACTAATATTGTGTAAGCAATGGTATACTTGAAGCAAATTTCTAAAATGTTTGCATGTTTTTTATGTAAGCCATGGATTTACACTGTCCTTTTATTTTGTTCTTTTATTCCCACTTCTTCCGAAGTAGTGCCGGAATCGGAGCTGTGTGTAACTAAACAAATATGAATTTGACTACGTTGACACAATTTCATGCTCTGTCACAACGACTGGTAGATGAGTTCTAATTTTTAAAAGGTGACATAGAGAATACGGGTCATTAAACGCGTTTTCAAAGCGCTGACAATGCAGGATCGTAAGTTCTCTTTACGCATGTGCAAGGCGCCCTAGAAGCTTTAGTGGTTAATAATGTGCTGTATGGCAGCTGACGCTGTCGCTTTATGTTGTGAGATGGCATTAATTTCGATCATTCCGCAAACAAAGCTTCCATCGCCAAAAAAAAAGAAAGAGAAGCAGTATCGCTGCACCAGAGTGCATAAGAAGAAGTCGTAAGCGGCACGGCGTCTTGTCACCCACTCTTCTAGCAATTGCTCAAAGAAACAGGGCTCGTCTCGCGTCACCCGCACAGTCATTCCTCCGTTTCGCTGGCCAAGGACGGAAACGCTGGCCGACAAAGAAAGGTAATCACCGTCGCCCATCACCCCACACTCTTGTCAGACGGAGTGCCACGCACAACAGCTGCGTCAGACTAGGGAGGGGCTTCGTATGCGTAATTAGACGGCTTGGGCTGACATTTCAGAGGGGCATATCTCGGGACACAGGTGCGTTACTAAAATTGTACAAAATGGAGTTATCACCAAATGGCCCCGCCTCTGAGGCTTCAATATAAACATATTTGCCGTTACAGTTCTGCGGAAACCCGCAACGTAGAGAGAAGTAATTAATAGAGGGGCAAGCAGACATCCACCTTTGCAGCATTTGCTACGAATGGGTGGATGTCTGAGTTTACCTTTATTAATCACTTCTCTCCACCTTGCGGGTTTCCGCAGAACTATTACGTCAAACTGTTGCCTTTGCTTCGAGTTGTTGACAAATTCGTATTCGCCCTGCCATCTGCTAGCCGCCTGGTTAGCTCAGATGGTAGAGCGGCTGCCCCGGAAAGGCGGTAGTCCTGGTTTCGAGTCCCGAACCAGGACGAATTTTTCAACTGCGAGGCTTTTCTTTGCAGGAACCCGTATGGGTTTCCTTTGTAGCACTTGCTACGAATGGGTGGATGTCTGATTTTCCCTTTATTAATATAAACATACATGCTAACTGCAGTAAAAAAAGTTAATTATCGAATTTAATTAAGGATAATTGTCGCCGTAATGTCTTACGGCGACAATTATCCTTACAGTTTGCGACCGCCTGGCAATCATGCATAACCTAGGTAGACAAATAGCTTCTGTGTACTCCTCTTCCCATTTAAAAAAATCCCCGGAAAGTCTAACTTTGAACACCCTGTATATATGGCACGCTGACCAAGCTCAGACATGGACTTTATCAGGCATGTGCATACGTCACAAACCGACAAAAGGTCCAAAAAAACCTGCGAACCCACGTGAGTTCTAGGCTGCTGGGGCTAATTTTCAATCGATAGCTTTCGTAGGATGCCATGCAGCCAGCGACCAGGTACGCGATGTAATGACTTTCTTAAGGGCAGAAAACACATTCCGCGTCCATATTATTTTCACGTCTTCCAGGGAAACGGCGCGGTCTGCAGCGAGTTCATGTCACCACGGGGCACGCCAGATTCCGCTGAAACTTACGTGACGCGAAACTGAAAAGTTTCTCTCACCGTCCGTCGCCCGACCGCCTGATAAGACGGTACCAGCAGCGCACATCGCGAAGCAGGGCACAGTGTTCTCTGCGATACGTGGCCCCTACAAACCCTCGAACGGCCGTAACGTGCCGTCCGAGTCAGCACACGCGAGCGAGGCGAAAAAGACGTCATTGCGTCTTACCTTCATTGCGATCGAACAAGAAGCGGGTATCACCTTCGGAGGGAACCATAGGCAAGGTACGGCTCCACGCGGTCAACCAGTCACGCGAGGCGTCCGCAAGACTTCCTCTTCCTTCACACCTACACCACGCAAATGGCGCCGCGCTGCTCCATCTGCGACCGCGTGGCTTGAGTGAGTGAGTGAATAAACTTTTATTGGGTCCAGCGAAACGCGATAGTACGCGCACCCGGCTAATCCCACGACGGGACTGACAGATCTAGCCTGCCGGCCCGATCACGCTGGACGGCCAGGATTTGGTCCTCGAAGACGGGACTTCGCAGGAGCGCGTCCCCTCACGCTCGCTTCTGTGATTCGCGATACATACGCAGCCAATTCAAGGTCCGTCGTGCGCTTCCTCTCGTTTACGGAATAAACGCCGACAGCTGCAGTATACCCGACTGATTGCAGCGCTAACTGCGCCGCCGTTCACCGGGAACACCACCATCCGGGAGGCTTCAGGCTGAATCCATTTTTTTAGACAATTGCGCACATTCTGTGCGACCAGTTATTTCTTTTGCTCTCGTTTACTCGATTTCCATGAGATCAGGCTTGCCCCCACTCATGCTGATGCATGCTGTTATATATTGAAGAAGTTGCGCAACTGCTGCCCGCTCTCTCTCTCTCTCTCTCTCTCTCTCTATATATATATATATATATATATATATATATATATATATATATATATATATATATATATATATATATATTGTTGTTGTTGTTGTTGAGTGGCCGTCGCACATACCCACAGTGGTGGATATATTCTGTACGACTTCTTTTTTTTTCACCTACGCCACGCAAATGGCGCCAGCGCTGGATATATATATCCAGTGAGGATTGTTCTGACATTAAGCGACACAATGGTTCGTATAGCCAATTTGGTGGTCGTGGAGCACTTGTGAAGCACTTCGACGTATGCTATTTTTTTTTCTTCACAGATTAGCTAGGAAGTTTGGGCATATCGACAGCCGATGCGCAATTTACCCAGCGATGTTTTCGCCCTTTATCGAAGTGCGGCACGAGAAGAAGACAATGACGCAGGCAGCGGGGCCGGGTGCGGCCGCTGCGGCACAGGCCACAGCAGCAGCCCGCGAGAAAGGGAAACAATGCCGGGGATTCCGCGACCGTGTTCGCCACGTCGCAAGTCACGATCGGCGTCGGCGGAGCGAGAAAAGGGACCTGTACCCGCGCAGGCCGCTGCCAAGCCCCAACATGCCGCCACCACAGGTCCCGTGCTCGTGTACCAGGTTGCGAAGCCGGCTCGCAGCGAGTCGTCGAGCCACGACCCCGTGATCGTGTACCAGTACCCGAGAGTCGTCGACAGCCCGGCCAAGTCGCCGACACGAGCGACCAGCAGGTATAGTAAACGGCACCTACTCGATCGGCGCTTTGACTCAAGAAGAACGAACAGAATAGAAAGGGGAAGGGGGGGGGGGGAGGGGAAATCACTTGATTTGAGCGAACTTAATTTAAGCACTCACACATAAAATACAGCTGGGTTACACAAATCCCGGGCTCTCTTCTCCCCGATGATCGCCTTCTTTAGCTTGTATTCTCTATCGTGCGCTGCTTCAGCGGCTCTATGCGCTTCCCCTACACTGCTTGTATGTATACTTACTACATGTGCTACGGCTACTGCACGCTGCCTCCGAGGCTGACTCAACGGCGAACTCTCCTTCCAATTTTTTCGCCACTGCCTTGCGCACATTTCTTATCGCTTCGCCTACATTTGTTCATCGTGCCACTAAAGATTTGCATGTCACTACACCATCTTGCCACAACAGGCGTGGCGGCTCAGAGTCGGCTTCCGAATGTCCGGAACTGTCCCTTGTGGCATTCCCGTAGGACACGCGATAGAACCACAGGACATGACGCGAGTGCGTGCCTTTTCGTCGCGTCGCGCGTTTTTACGAGGACGCGCAGCGTTCAAAGAAAGCTGCTCTTCTGACCAGCAGGTCTTCGAGGAGCAGCCGAGCGAGCCCTTCTCCTCGGACTTCACCTCTGCGAAGGGCGACCGCCTCTCCGACCGAGGAGCAGCCGGAGCCGCAGTCGTGCTGCATCATGGACCGCATCGAGAAGAAGTACGAGGAGTCGTCGAGCCAGCTGGACGGACAGCACCTGTACATCGTTCTCTGCTTCCAGTCGGCCATCGCCACGCTGCTCTTCCTACTGTTTCTGTGCGTGCCAGTCGCCATGATCACGGTGGGCGCGCTCAACCTGTCCAACTGCCGGCTGAGCTACGCGATACCGCTCTGCCTGACCGTGGCCGGCTGTGCCTACCTGCTCATACCGCTGCTCAGCGCCGCGCTTGACTGGAACGCCAGCAACAGCTACTGCCCAATCATGATATCGGTGCTGGTGGTGGTGGCCATGGGAGCCTCAACCACGGGCTCCGTGTTCGTCTTCTCTGGCATGTGGCCCTCTGGGAAGCCAGACGACCCTCGGTACTGCCATCCAGCCGTCTACTACTTCTCGTTCATCATGTGGTCCACCTTCATCATATTCATACCCGTCATGCTCGTCGTGTCCGTAGTGGTGTTCAGGAAGTACGGCAGGCACAATGTCCACGCGGCCACGATGCCGTCGCCTAGGTAGCGACATTCCTGCCCTATCCATTTCATATAAAGTGGAGGTTTGATTTGGTTCACTGATTGATCAATTAGTCGAGTCCACAGCACTCGGGTCCGTTTTGTACCAATGACATGGCATCTACAGAGCGTAACGTGCGAAATACACAGAAAAAAAAGAAAGAGACTGTCAGGTTTAACGCCCGAAGACAGAACAGGCTATTACCAAAGTGGCAGTTTATGCGCGTTGGTAATGCGCGAACTTGACACGGACGAAAAAGGTACGTTTGTATTCATATGGGCCTTTTCAGTCCGTGTCCAATTCGCGCTATTTAACGTTCTTACAGGCTCCGACAGACGCCGCGCTGGGGTCTCAGAATAAGTTGTACTGCCTGGGATTCTGTACATTGCACCCAAATTCTGCCCTGCGCCTGAGCGTGCTTTTTTCTTTTTTTCATTTTGCACTTATCGAATTGCAGCTACCGCTGTCGGGCATTTAAACCGCGACCACACAGCTACCTACAAATATTACTGGGGAGAAATATGGCGCTAGTGTGTACGGGAGCTGCACAATGGCGGTTCAATCAACACTAATGAATGATCAGGGAGGAACGAGACGATTTCTGGCAGAACCCATCTCACGATGAATGTCAACGTTGATGCGATCAACATTGAAGCAATGCAGCGGCGCCCCGTACTGCCAACACATACCCAGTGTAGTACATACGCAGTGGCACATATGCCCAGTGAATTTTGGCAGCAGCACTGAGTGCTGCTCAGCATAACCCAGCGAGCTTATTTGGAGGTTATGCCCGAGGATAAGCGGAGAAGGAGCCCAACGAAGTGGTTGCGGAATAAAGCATGCCGAAACTTTCGTGAAATGTGCCACGGGCGTGGTATGTCAAATGCCGCTAAAATGTGGACGAGTATATGTGGGCCAAACAGGGCGCTGCGTGAATGGACGCGCAGGGGAGCATGCATTGTCAATTAGGAAAAGAGAGCGAGCAGACTTGCCCGCTCATTGGGTTACATGTGAAGGACGTACACCACTGTTCAACAAAATTAGGATTCTAGGCAGAAGCAAGAATAAAATAGCCCGTGAGCTTTTAGCAGCTTTTCAGACCAACGAAAAGGGTGATGATTGCATGCGTAAGTGACACTTCTGTTGCCTTATATCACGCTGAACACAATTTCCTGTGTAGCTTGCGTTGACATGAGGCAGGCTTGATTTGCCGACCTCCTCATTCCCCCTTTCCTTTATTTTTTTGTCACGTGTGAACTCTGCCTATATATGCAGATTTGACACAAATAAACCCAGTTCGTGCTCTTTTCGGCTACCTCATGTTTTCCCGTGTTCGTTCTTTCTTAGGCGCAACTCTCCCTAAAACATACCCAGTGAAGTTGGCGTTCGGTTCATCGAAGAGCGGCACCCACACAGCGACTCAAATTGGCGCCAGTGAGGTTCATTGAGGAGCGGCGCATACAGTGTCGCATACTGATCAGTGACCCAAGTTGATCAACGGTTGGCTTCGAACACGGTTCCCCCAACACAGCAGCCCGACGTCCTACCTTTTAGACCATGGACTACCCAGCGACTCAACTGGGCGGGAATATTCTAAGGGAACAAACATCCCGGAAAGTGCATTAAGCATCCTAAGAATGCTACTCGCATTGCGAAGAATGCTAAGACTGGGAGGGAACATGACGTCAGGCAGAAAGCCTCAGCGAGACAACCGCCACTGGCGCCGCTCCTTGCTTACTCCGGGGCCGACATACATGCATGTTGGGTCTTGAGGGGAAATAGGCCTATATGGCTGCCGAACCTTTTGAGGCATTCTTTGGTTCGTGATAGATGTAGATCTAGATCCTCGGAAAATAATGGCGTCGTGGTAGACCTTAGTGAAGTCCTCGTCACCAATAGGCCCTCGCCATCCGCTCTACTCGTTCCTGTACACTATACCCTGCCTATGCACCGCGAGCGCTTGGCGGCTAGAAATTCCCGCTAGCCTATCACGTGGTGAGAGTGAGTTAAATAACTAGGTCCGGCGAGGACGCGAACTCGTCGCGCACCCGGCTAGTCCTAGGTCTGGACCGGCAGGTCGCAGGCACGCCAGACAGCCAGGAGTTGCTTGTCGGGGCTACGCAGAAGCGAGTTCCTCCCTGCTGAAGCTATTTGCCATGGGCTTTACCTTTACATGTTTATCATAAGGCTATCTTTTCTGTCTCTTTCCTTTCTCCATAGGAATAATGAGTAATCACTATTTTGCCTGAACTTTGCCTTAGATTTAGGTGCATGCACGTTAAAGAACCCCAGGTGGTCAAAATTTCCGGCCTCCTCCACTACAGCGTGCCTCATAATCAGAAAGTGGTTTTGGCACGTAAAACCCCGTAATTGTTTTTTGAACTTTGCCTTGTCGTTGCTTTACTTTAGTCTTTGTGGATTTGTCCCTGTTCTTTCTTTCCTCTTCCTTTCTGCCTATCTTCTCTTCCCCCCCCCCTTCCTGCACAGCAGGTAATTGCCAGTCTGCTCCCTCTTTATTTCCCTTTCTGGCCGCCGTATATGTTTTCATATCAAATAATAGCAGTAATAAATTGTCATTCGGTTTCGAATGACCTTGTGGCTTAGCGAATTCATCAGTTTCAACAAAATTCTGCGCCGTCAACGCGATTCGCTATGCTTTTCACGTGCGTGCGCATGGAAACTTTTTGCCTCCGTATACCTTTAGAAAGATATTTGAATACTTGGTAATTTAGAAAAAAAATGGCCATAATAAGCAACTTCACAAGAGCGTCTGAAGCATTACGCGTGAGAGCATCGCACGCGTAATGCGAAGACGTGGGATCGTTCTCCACCTGCGGCAAGTGGAGGCACCTGCGGCACCTCCACTTTCACTGCCATTAATTTATCATTTCTTCGATTCATTAAGTGTGTACAAATAATTTCCCCTGTGTTTGCCTTCGTGTCCTTGTTTGTTGGCTTCTCATGTATGATTAATAAAAATCTGGCCCCTCGAACAACCCCCTTTCTTACCGTTGGATATGTATCAGCAATACTCACGTACTGGGCAGAAACCTGGAGGCTTACGAAAAGGGTTCTACTTAAATTGAGGACGATGCAACGAGCTATGGAAAGAAGAATGATGGGTGTAACGTTAAGGGATAAGAGAGCAGATTGGGTGAGGCAACAAACGCGGGTAAATGACATCTTAGTTGAAATCAAGAAAAAGAAATGGGCATGGGCCGGACATGTAATGAGGAGGGAAGATAACCGATGGTCATTAAGGGTTACGGACTGGATTCCAAGGCAAGGGAAGCGTAGCAGGGCGCGGCAGAAAGTTACGTGGGCGGATGAGATTAAGAAGCTTGCAGGGACCACATGGCTACAATTAGTACATGACCGCGGTAGTTGGTGAAGTATGGGAGAGGCCTTTGCCCTGCAGTGGGCATAACCAGGCTGATGATGATGTATCATGAGGCCGCTGGGTGCGTGCCCCAGGAGCCAACGGGAATATGCCGCTCATCAATGAACCTTTTTTGACGTCAACTTGGCTCACTGAAAGTATCCCAACATCGTCACACCTACGCGGTGGCGTTCATGGAATGCGACTTTTCTTGCAAATGAGGGTCATCACCGGCCGTGTTTTATTTTTTTCGGCGCTCAAAAGGTGCGTTTTTGCCAAATATGACCTTCAACATCGCGTTCGTGCTCTTTAAATTTACAGATTGAGCTAAAAGGCTTTCGCTGCTACCGAAGCGGAGTACGAACTGTTGCGATTCTCTCGTTATACATGCAATGACGAAGTATTTGTGAGAAGACTACAGAGACTAGCAGAGTGACTGCAGTGTTATGAGCGATAATATGTACGCTTGTGTGTGTATATGGCTACAATGGGAATGAACACGTGGTGCATCATCTGCGCAACTATCCCCCTGGCGCAACACACACACAACAGCGCGATATTCAAGCCGTATGCATGCTTCTCTCATGCCGACGCCAACTACACTTGAGCTCTTAATGGAACGGGCCCTGTATAACCAACGAATTAGCCCTGTACCTGTTATTGTGTGAGCTGTGCGCTGCGCGTCCTTTACAATGAAGTGACCTGTATAGAGAAGGATTCCGGAAGCCCCAGCACTTCATCATAAAGGCGTTCGATTGTATTACATTTCTTTGACACGACTGGCACGCATACGTCGCGTCCCACACAGCAACAGCTAGAACACTTGTGTGCGCTCTAGCTTCCATTCGGCCACTACTTTCTTTCTTGCGTCCCGATCGGGAGCGTGTCAGTTTGACCCATTCTCGCCTTGTGGCAGCTAACGCTTTGGGGCACAGTGTTAAAATGCACCCCACCCTTCGGGTTCGGCTCTCATTCCCCAGTCCTTTCTCAGTAGCTGAACGCCACGAAGATGCTGCGAGACATTGTACCGCGCGCTCCCGGCTTCGGCACGGGTTGTACCTTTTCTTTCTGGAGTAATAAATTCGCCGACGATCACGGTACTCCCTAATGCGAAATCTATACGGGTTTTCATTTCGCGCTGTATTGGCTGGCGTGGACAATCTGTCTCGTCACCACTCTGTCACCAAAGGGAGCAACCGTTTTAAGAGTGTAGGGGTCCTCACAACGATAATCGTCATCTGTCTTGCTTACGTTTCCTTTCTTGAAAACGCTGTGCTCGCTACTTTCCCGTCGAGAATGCTTTGTCGTGCTAACGCGCACGCCATTCGCGACTTGGAAGAACCGGGCTCGCAGCGTAGAAGAAAGGAAATGGGGGCAAGACAGATGACGATTATCGTTGTGCGACAAATACTCACCCCAAAGGGTGCAACTGTTTTAAGAGTGTGGTGTGCTCAACAAAACTACTACTTTATTAAGCTGCCGCGCGTTCCCACCAGTTTTTTGCTTCCCCTCTGTAGTTGTGTGCAGCGTATGTAAACAAATGCTCGCGCACATGTGTACGCGGCGTGAGGGTTTAGCGCGGTGTACGCTTTGGCTGAACCTTTTCTTCAACTTACTTTATTGCCCCCGATATCGGTAAAATAAAAATAAATATAGCAAGGCTATCGTTTGGCCGGGGCGCTGCCTGCCGGGTGTGTGTGTGCGTGAACACGGTAGTAATCGCGCGTCTGGCCGCAGTCTCAGCTATTTCACGGTTATCCCCGTAACTCGGCGAGCAGGCGCAACTCGTCGCTGTAGCTGTCTGGCGTGAAGCGTTCCGAGAACGAAAGCATAGAGACAAAAGCGTCAGATGAGCGCCAGTCATTCCTGCCCACATTCATCCAAGCCTTAATTACGCTTGACGGGCTTCTTGGAGAACCTGAAGTACGATAAAGAGCCCACCTGCATGGGCGCCGCGGGGCGCTGCACATTACCGTTATCGCTACTACCGGCGGCACGAACATTGGCTATACAGATTCTATTCTAGGCAAAATGATGTTCGCTAGAGTAAACTGACAAGTACATAAGTATTAGCACGCGCGCACACTGAACTGGGCGAAATGAACAAATTCACGCAGAAACCCCTCAGGGAGTTGTGTAAGTTTGCGTAAGCATTGTGCCACTTGCCCTCTCCATGCAGCGTGGTGTCATTATCAGTGTTATGGAACAGTCTAAATCTGTTAAAAATGACCGCCAAATATAAAAAAAATCCTTTATTGTACAATATCACAGTACAATCACAAGAGAAAAAGCAATGCGGCGCAATAAACCACACAGCAGAGCACCTGAGTGATTCATTCGGCAAACAGCATGTTGAGTTTTGAACTGCCACATCAGGCGAGTAACTAGCAATGTACTACACCATCAGATTTTGGTCTAACCAGTGCAAGGTAATTTATGAACGAAAAAAAAATATATTCGTTGTATGCTTTCACAAAATAATTTTACTTTAGACCGGTGCAGTTAGTTTCATTACAATGAAACTAACTGCGTGGGTTTCAATGGGAACTTAAAGCAGAATTGTTTGACCAACTTCAATTGTTATAACATAGTTTAATGACACTGGCCAAAATGCAGGCTGAACCATTGTAGGTGTGGACAATGAATTTTTGTGTGCACTTGCAAACAAAAGTGAATAGGAAAGTAATTACTCCCTAGTAAACCACATTTTTTTTTCTTGGGCTCCAGATTATTTAGAAAAATTGGCAGTCCATAC
Source organism: Dermacentor albipictus (assembly GCF_038994185.2). Lineage (NCBI taxonomy): Eukaryota > Metazoa > Arthropoda > Arachnida > Ixodida > Ixodidae > Dermacentor > Dermacentor albipictus. Next base: position 47,141,737 of record NC_091823.1, on the reverse strand, counting down.
TACCCCCTCCCCCATTTGAATACTAGTCAGTCAATCAATAGGGTACAGTGTATGTGAGGGCCCTCGTCTTTACAAACCTTTAATATCGGAGTATGCATTTTTCAGACCATACATACTTTGAACACAATGGACAGCATTCATTCGAATACCAGCGTTTGTTATAATTAGCGTCACGTATATAACGGGGGTGACAAGACTAAAAAAAAATGACACACACATTATTTTATTACCAATACAAATACCAGGTAGCCATGATTTGCATGAATGAGTTTTCTTTTTACACACTAAATTTACTTTACATGATATAATGACAATGAGGACAGTCTCGCAGTGGTTTACTTAAGTAAATGTAAAATGATATAATGTCAACTAAAAATTTCTACCGTAAAGACCTGCATATATATGAACTTTCTTTTGCAAAATCTTGCACAAATGATTTCTTTCTATTATTTAGGGTGCCACAACTCTTTAGGTTATCCAAGGCATCTAGCCATGGTGTTATAGTGTGGTGCATAGCAGCAGGCACCTATCACTACTGTCATCAGGTGCTGCTCTGATGAAAGTGTAATATAGATGTTATTTGCTTGTGTGACATGCGTATGCTGCTGGAAAAAAATAATTCCATTTCCCTGCTCACTGCCTAATCACGAAGGTGTACCGACCTTGCATAACCATGGCACTGTTACCCATTTTCTGAAATCGGGCTATACTTGCGGACAACTTTCTCTAGCTATGAAGGGAAAGCTATGGGTGCATGGTGCCGCTGCACTTGTTACCACGCCAAGTAGTCCGGCAGCGTTTTACAGTGTTTTTGGTTGCTCGGAACAGACGCAGCTTCTACGTGCGACGGTTTCGCGTTTCCCCAGACACGGAAGGGAAAAGCCGTAAAATAAGTCAACCTTGACACTCGGTGCCGATTCCAAAAATGGAAAGGAAATGCTTTTACTTGCTTGTATTCGTGTATCTTGTTTTTTTTCCTTGCTTTGTTTTCTTTAAAGTAAAGCCGCGATGTAAGGAGTGGTAAAAGGAAAGAATAACTGAACAGGGATGGCCAATAGGGGTAGCAGAGAGAAAACTCATTCACTGGTTTGTTCCAACCAATACTTAATCTAACCAACCTAGCCTAGCCAATGGTTCATGTTACAGCTGCATGCTTGCAAGCTACTTGCGATTGGTAGAGACTCTTGACTCTAAGGTGCTGAGTGGTGGATAAGTGTATTTCCTTGTCAAACTAATTGCTTAAATATGTCGGTTTGTTTTTGTAAAAAGAGAAAGAGCAGTCAGAGCTTTTGGAGCTCTGTCACTCCTGAAGTTGTTGTCAACATGTACACAGTTGACCTTCATTAATTCGACCCTTATGGGATTGACGAAATTGATCAAATTATCCGGGAGGTCAAATTAAACCAGATGAAGAAAGAAACTTCAAAACTCACTCAACAGTGTTTGCCTGATTGCTGTCTGTCCAAAGTAGAAAACTGATGTAGAAATGACATTAAAACTCCAAAGGAAAGTAGAAATCTAATGCGTAACCGATTTTTTAGCAACAACAATGTGCAAGGGTCTAGTACAGTCCACTCTCATTACAACGGACCCTGATAATCTGACAAAAAACATCTGGTTTTTCAGACGTCCGTAATATCCGAAATGTTGTACTTTCGAAACTTTCGTCACAATGTATACCAACTTTATTGCAGTCAGTGACGAACGTCTGAAGTAAAAAAACAAACAATAAAAGTCGCAGTTTCACCCAAAAGGCGAAGCATCGATTGCAACATCAAATTAGGCAATGTAAGCGCAGTAGTAGCAGCGAGCAAACTGTCCTTCGCGCTGCCTCTCACTTCAATGCGAACTAAACATTGAAAGCATAGCGCATACGAAGCTACCGGCAGTGGGTGCACTTTGTCCATATTACTGATCGATTTCAAGATACGACGGCTGTGCCCTAAGCAGCAGGCGCCGGAGCAGAACTCCCTTTTCCTCCCCCCCCCCCCCCTTCCGCGAAAGAAGACTGTGTGTTTCTGCCCCGCCTTTCTCTCTCGCGTGCGCGATTATGAGCCATGATGGTCGGCTGACCGTCGCAAGTCAGTTGCCAGCCTATGTCAACAAGGCAAAAGTACATTTCATATGCCCGATTTTGAACAAAATTGCCACTAATCATCATCATCATCAAGTATAGGTTTCTCCAGGAACACCGTGCTAATAGACAGTGAATTGCCAAAATAGAGGCTGCTATTTCTCGGACACTGTCACTGCAGCCCTTTAATAAGTAGGGACTGTCAACACACTGGACAATACAGAAGATGAATACCTCTGAGAGGACCTCCCTAACAAGATGTCATTTGAGAAAATGAGGGTGACAGAGCATGCAGTGCAGCTTCAATAAAGAATGATTTGAAAGTATGTTTTCATGAGGTGTATTACAAGCAGACAAAAGTGGATAAAATGTTTTCTTTCCTTAGCCCGAAATTACCCCTTCTATTTTACTTGGGTTCATACTACATTGAGGCTTTTACAGCAGTCGCCAACCGATCTTTCGCACCTCGCGGCGACCAAAATATAGTAAAAAAAATCGAACAGTTCGAAAAACTTGTTCACACCCAAAAATAAAATTTATTAGGCTTAGAGTGGCTTAAAAAATATCTGATAACGCACTGCCCTGTACTACGCTTGGAGGTGATCAAAGTTTCTTGGATTTGCGCAAGAGTGACCTCGTCTGTATACAATCGACAAGAGCGTCAATACATTGGCGATCTCCATTGGCGGAAATCACCATGGAGATAGAAAAAAAGGAGACACGTTACTTCACACCACTTCACTCTCGCGAAGGCACAGGAGGTGGCGCCTGTTACACAAATGCGAAGCTGCACAAACATGCGATGTCTTTAAGACACAGCTGCTCTGTGGACACACGAAGTGCCACCGAAACTAAAGAAAAAAAAAAAGTCCTACATTAAATGATTATGACAATAGCGCGGACCAAAAGAAGAGTGGAAAACAGCAAATGTACCGTGCCCTGGAGTGATTTGTCAGCTAAGAAAGAGTGGGAATGGCCTCCAAGACGAGAGGATGGCGCGCCCTTCCCAATATTGGAGGCTATAAAGTGGGCTACTGAAAGCCAAGCCTGGCCAAGCCAGTAGAAAATCCAACATGGCGGCCTCCAAAATTGGGTAGCGTGGCTCGGAATGAGCGATTTAGTCCAGAAAATCAAACTTTGGGGCCTAAATTCATCTGAAAAATCAGTCGCGAAAATGCATTAGCTCTATGGGAACCCTGAGGGTGCACTTATGAAGTCCAAAGTATTGACCAAGTCCAAATTTTTTTAGTCCAAAAAATCCGTCAGCGACTGTACATGGTTACATGCAATGTCATGTTAAATTACCATAAATATAGGATTTTAGAGAAAAATTAAGACTAATGGCTTGCTTTTCTGCCTACAGACATCCAAAGTCACCTATCCACCTCTGACGGCCACAAGTCGGACAAGAGAAGACATTGTAGTAACCGAGGTGGCAGAATTGATGTGTACATCGGAGAGTCAAGATGGCAGGCATACTTGCGCCGAAATGCCAGAGAGCACAGTTGCTGAAGCGTTGGAATGCTGGAGAGCTCCGACATGATACTTGCTACTATATGATCTGGACGTTCGGATTTACCATTCAGCATCCGCCATGCAGCCCAGCGAGGTGCGCCCATATATGGATTTGCACGAATCATCCACAAGGCTAGTGGCCTGTTTGAGCACAGCGCATGCTGCATAACTGTCGTGCCAAACCCGTCTTGACTGAATGGATTGCCTCCGTAGCGCACGAAAGTCTTGACTGGCTCCAAGTCTCTATAGTTACTGGCAATACACGTGGCTCGGTGAAGAACTGTCTGACTCCAGCACTCGATGAAGAGGTTGCAGTCTGCTCCTTTGCTCATGAGGCTTTGCACCAATAAGGGACTTGCATGTGCCATCAAGGCAAAGCTCAGTGCAGTCATACCATGGTTATTTTTCCGATTCACCTGTGAACAAAGAAGACCAAAGACCATGTTATGCTGTGCATGCAACAAAGATAACACCACTTCACAGCTTCTGCTGTGCCGTTGTCTATGGCGGGGGCTCACTGCACTATGCAATGCATTTGCAGCAAACATTCATGCAGGGGTGGAAGTGCCAAGAGTGCTTTGAAGTAGCTTTGGGAGCAGCAAATTTGGCACAATGGAGCAGGTTTCGAGCAGGAATTGCACATTTTGGAGCAGAAGCTACATGTTTTGGAGCAGCATGGTAAAGCTCAACATGAGCAAAATGCAGGCAGGTAAGCAAAAGGTGTTCCTTATTTGACATTGCAGAATACTATGGAGTTACATACTGCTTGTGCCAACTAAATGTGACCAAGAAAAAAGAATACCAAGGGCTTTACGCAAACGGCATCCTCTGTATGTTGATACACATTTGTTCGTGCTAGTTACGATAATTTTGAAGACAATCTCTTCCTTGGTGAGTGACCTACACTTTTTTGTATTGGTATGCCTGTTTCTAGCCTCTTCCATAGGCCAATTCTGGAGATAGTAGTCTAAAAATGTGGACAATTTTTATATGTATGTGCAGTCTGAAAATGTGGGCCAATCCCGAAGATAGTGCCATCGAAATATTGAAGCAGCGTGATGCTCCTCTTAACTCCCTCACGAGAACATCTGATAGGATAGAGTACCATGCCTGCTGACTGTATCCCGTTCTCACCCCAAACCAGCTCAGGAAGGCATTGTCTTTTATTGACTTTAACTAGAGCATGGATAACCTTCCAACCTTTCTTATCCTGTTGTGCACAAGAAACTAATATTTAAGGTTAATTAGCTAATAGAAGAGAAATTTGGGCGAGTTGGTGGCGATTCATTTTTCGGAAATTAACAGCGCAAAACAGACAAGGATGAAGGAAAAGAACACATATGTGGTTTTATCCACATAATGATGCACTGATGTTTCCACGTGTGTTTTGACAAGTCACCAGGATGGCTCCTAATGCACACGCACAGTTGCTTAGTTGTTGACATGTTGGCCTCTGTTAGCCTGTGTATATAAATGTGACTTTCCTCTAAATAAACTTCAGTTGTGACAGCGCCAATGTCATGTTCTCCTTTTCCTTCCTCCTTGTCTGTTTTGCGCTGTTAAATTCTGAAACATAAGCTAATGCTTATTAACTTATTAATAGATAAGGCGGCGATGCGAATGCTGTGGAGGATGTGTAGTGACCGATAACAGTGTTTGAAGGAACCTAGGTCTTGTGTGGTCTTATATTAAAAAAAAAAATTCAATTTTAGATATACAGCATGACAATGCAACTGCACACCAGTGGTATCAATGGTCTCTTATGTAAACATTGTCATCAAGTACTTCATGTATTAAATGCACGTGTTAACCAGGGAAGAAAGTAATTTGGATTCATTCCTTAAGAAAAAGTGCACTTTTGCAATTTCCACAAGTGGCTGGAAAGAGTTGCACGCAAGCAAAAGTTTGGTGTATTCACACTATCTAGACAAAACTTGTCCAAAACATTGTTTGTTGTAACCGATAATCTGTTGTATCATACAGAGCCGTGTGAGGGCCGCACTTCCAACTTGGCAACCTAAAATTTGGAGAAAAAGATTTACAATGCACAAGCAATCGTATTTGATGCCTTGATGCAGTGTGCACACATAAGAATTTTCGCACACTGCGTACTTCTGCGTGCTGCTGCTAGATGGCAAGAGCTAAGCATTGACCTCTGATGCTTTGGTACATCCGGGGATCCGGGTTGTGCGCAAGTCAAGGCTGCACTGGCACTATTTTGACCAAACAGTTCGGTTCCATGTACGAGTCGCACCTCATGAAAATTGGTAAAGAAAAGTGGGGCCTTTACATGAGTCTACACGGTAGCTTTGTCCATTAAAAGCGGGATTTGTTATATTGATAATATATTGTCACAGTCGGTGATGTGGAAAGAAGATGACGCTGACGGTGGTCTTAGCGACGACGAAGAAGTGTTTAGCAGTATCGCTGCTCTACGCTTGTTGGCTCAGCCATTAAAAGCCACTTGTAAATAGACGAACGCTTCTTCCTTCCCGTAACATCAATGGTGGAGGTGCGGGGTATTCACTCGAGCAAGACGGAGCTCCGCAGCGGACGTAACCTCGCCGCCATGTCATCCGAAGGAGAGAGTTCAACCGCGGCCCCGTCGTCACCACCGACGGTCATCCTGGCCCAGCCTCGCGACACTGGCATGTTTTCCGGGATTGACAACGTGGACGTTGATGACTGGTTACAGAATTATGAACGGGTCAGCGCACACAACAGGTAGGATAACACGCTTATGCTGGCTAATGTAATATTCTACCTCAAGAAAACAGCACGGGTCTGGTTTGAAACACATGAAGAAGAGATTACTAGTTGGGAGCAGTGTAAACAGAAGCTTAGAGATTTGTTCGGCATCCTGTATCGTCGCAACATGCACCCCGACGGGCCTGAGCTCCTAACCGTCATTCCGTCGCTAAGACCACCGTCAGCGTCATCTTCTTTCCACATCACCGACTGTGACATTACCCCCGTCGGATCCTCGGACTCGACTTTTTGTCCGCCCATTCTGCTCTGATTGACTGTTCCGCCGGTGTTGTACAACTTGACCTACCCCTACCTGTTCCCATTGACCTTCCTGCTCAAGCTCCAGCTCAGCTTTGTTCCGCGGATTTTATACGCCTGCCATCTCTTGCAGCAACCTTCATCCCTGTTTTAGCCAGCCCACCTGTACCTGACGGAGAGGAGACTATGTCCTTACTCCCGCGACGTCAGTCCTGCTTTCTCACACCGATGAGCCGCACCAATCAGGTGCTTTTTCCGACGGGGGTAATGTCACAGTCGGTGATGTGGAAAGAAGACGACGCTGACGGTGGTCTTAGCGACGACGAAGAAGTGTTTAGCAGTGTCGCTGCTCTACGCTTGTTGGCTCAGCCATTAAAAGCCACTTGTAAATAGACGAACGCTTCTTCCTTCCCGTAACAATATGAAGACCAAACAATATAATAATAATGGCCTTTTATATCCCAAAGTATGTTGCATGCAGATGTATCAGTAGTAGGGGTGGATTGCAAATGTACAGGAAAGTGCATGGAGTTTAATAGTTTTATATTCAGCAATTTAGCTGTTATTTCTATATTTTCTCTTTTTTTTTTCTAGATTACTATTGCAGCTCAGTGGCCATGAAATAATGAAAGCAGAGCAAGAGAAAAAAGAAAAACATAGGTATAAGGACATGTTAGTGCTTGCAGGGTCACACAAAGCAAATTGCTATTTTGGCAGATTTGAAAGTGCAGATGCCAGCCCACCATTATTTATTGCAGTATTTACCCTATTCTAACGCAGCCTTTTTTCCAGGGAAATTGTCCCCAACATTGCTGGTACATTACAATCGGATATGACACTGAAACTGCACTCATGGCATTAGCGACAGCCAGAGACAATTTCATCGTCACTGAAATCACAAGATGGCGGCAGAACATGTTTTCGCGTAGAATGACAATGCGCTGTTTGCAGGCTTTAATTGTAGTAAGCTAATACCCACAGCCAGGTCACTGGGCCAATCCCAAAGGCATTTGGCAATACTGGTTACGCGAACATGCGAAGAGGATATCAAAACCGCATGGAGAACTCTTTACAGCAAAATAAGCAGGACACTGTAACAATTGACAGCAAACAGAACACTCACCGGTGCTCCAGCTGCAAGCAACCGATCCACCAATTCAACATCGTTTGGCTGTCTAGCACATGCATGGTGTAGTGGAGTGTTTCCCTCATTGTCAGCAGCGCTGGCATTGTCCCCAAGGGACAATAGGAACAGAGCCAAGGTGCGGTTGCTTTGGCAGGCCAGTGCCAAGGGTGTTGCTCCACTTCTATCCCTGTACTTCTTGTTGCTGCCTTTCTGTACAAGAAGCCTTGCCATTTCTGGAAATTTATAAAGAAAGCTATCTTTAAACTGACCAGTCTCTCTGATGCACTCCCAGAGCACAGTGATAGCATAAACCCATGTTTTTTGCATTTTAATGTCCTTTCACTTATCACTAGTGTCTCTCTCTCTCTCTCTCTCAGCCATCTTGAGTGTAGCTTTTACAAGGTGTTGAAAGCTGCAAACTCAGCATGTTTGCACATGCTTGGTTCAAACAATACTTGTGGCCCTTAGGAGTTCAAGTCAACTCGAGCAGACTGCATGCCTTTTACTAAGGTTTACATGCCTGTTCAGTATCTTCAAATTTTTAGAGACTGTTCTATATGCCGTTTTTTCTGCAGACACTCTCTCCAAAGAAGGTGGGTTTATTGCTGGTGTATAAATTGGCTTTATGACATCGGAGCACATGGTAATCAGGATGGTGGATTTCACAGAATATGAATGATATGGCTTTGAAACAAACTATATTTACAACAGAGGTTTTTATATTAAATTTTGTCAACTTCTGTTCTACTGAAGGTCCTACCTTACTGCAAAAAACATTTGAAGCCTTCTTTACCACACAATCAATATTGCAGGCATCACATTTCAACTGTTTCACTACAAATAATTTGTTTTAAACCATTTGTCACCAATCAACTCGTGGCTAAATCTTTTCTAATAACTAAGCATTGTCTATAGCTCTTCCTTCACACTATATTATCAGCTAATTTGTGGTTAAGCAAATATACATGATTAGTTGAGTATATGCTATACCTTTCAAGTAACATTCTTAAAGGCCTACTGCAACATAATTTTGGGCCACATTAGAAACCTAGTTTTGGATAGCGTAGATATTGAAGCGATACCATGCAAACTTATAACGTGATAGCGTTAAGGGTCCTGTGTTGCAGAATATCCAGCGTCAGTGTTGGCGCCCGAGAAAATCATCCCGAACCATATAGGCCCTCCACGTGGGGCATAGTAGGCCTTACTGAACTACTTGAATTTCTCAAAGTAAAATGCGTAGGAAAATTCATAAAGTAAGACTGACACACAACCCACAGACATGATAGCATCAGATTGTAAGCTGAATATACAATAAAACCTAATTCTGCTACACAGAAACTCAAACACAAACCCCTTTTCCAGCTGCGGTTTTGAGGTCTGTCTTCGTAGTAGTTCAATGCAAGACTATTAAAAAAAAAACCAGAAAGCTCGCCTTCGTGCATAGCTTTCACTGCCAGCGTTTCCAGGAAAATATTACAGTTACATAAGCTGCAGTTGCTGGAAAGTGTGAGAAGCAGTCGGGGATCTTTGAATGCTATCACATTCCACTCCTAAAGGGCCCCTCACCAGGCCCCATAGCAAATTTTGGTTATATGCTGGAAGTTGTTACGTGTCCTCTAGGGAGCATTCTGCCGCAAACATTCTGCAAGTCGGGTTAATAATAGCCAAGATAGAAATGTTTCAGTGCTGCGAACCCATGATTTCAGCAGGCGGGCTCCACTGCATAGCGAGACTCCCTCTCCACTCACCCAGTCTAGCATTCACAAGCGAAATTCTTTCCCTGCGTTCTCCCATGCCGGACTTCAAGGATCGCGTGACACACACATCACGGGCGCCGCCTTCACTTCTTTTTCTTCTCGCTTTTTTTTTTGGCGATGCGCACTGCCGCTGGCGGCGTTGCATGCGAGCTGTTATTGTTTTGCACAGTGCATGATTTTTCACGCCGTGCACAAAGACACATGACTAGCGGTATAATTAAGTGCTACTGAGGCAGAACAAGCGAATCATGCGCTGGAACACGGCCGTAGAAAATGGCATAGTTTCGGTACCTGCACTCGTGACCGCACGACCGTGGGAACAAGTAGACGAAGCAGAAGTACATCTCTCTTTCTTCAGTGCAAAGTAAAGCAAAAAACATGCTGCCATTGCATTTGTGTGCTTCATTATTTCTCTAAACTTCAATTCGTCAATTCAAGCAACAGGTTACACAAATAACAGATAGCGTCTTGAATAATTCTCGAAGTCACATGTCACCCCAAGCGATGTTACACTGCAGACTTGAGTACGTAGGCACAGGAACGCGAGTATGTCATCCTCCGGCTTGGAACGTGGCAGCCGCGAGGAGAAGAAAAAACGGCGTTCGGTTTGAAATTTCAGATCTTTCCGCGGCGCATAGCAATGTAATACTTTGTTGACACAATCGTTATAACGCAATGTATGCTCTGCGCTTGTCAGCTCAAAATGGACAGAACTGGTGAGGGGCCCTTCAAGAGGAAGCTTTAGCTTGGGCCCAACTCCGACGCAGCCTATTCAAATACAGTAAAACCTCATTAATTTGAACTCGGTTAATTCAAAATTTCGGATAATTCGTCAGATAAGATTTGGGGTGCTATGCGGCAATTCCCAATGTCCATTTCACCGCTAGCCCGGTGAAATGATGGCCATTTGGAGCCGTGAAGCAACACCACATAGCAATTGCGATCATTTATAGATGAAGTGCCCCACCCGTAGTACTGCTAGCACAAAAATCAGTCCACGGTCCGCCCAAACATAAGCCTGCAGGGGAGAAGACGTGCTTCACTGCAATGCAGCGGGCATACGGGTTTTTGTCATGTTCTCTTGTCCCCAACTCTGCACGCTCCTCGCAGTCACAGCGTCAGCGTCTGTTCCGTGCCGCTGCCACTGGCTGCCGTTTGGCCATTTTCTCTCCGCGCCTGCAGCGACGTGTGTGCGCGTAACGCCGGTCTGCGCTGTTTCCGTGTGTGCGGTGGTTAGGGGCGTTGCAGCTAGCGTGGCGTTCTTTTTTTTTTTTTCTGAACTGTGCAGAAGTGCCCATGAGCGAAGATGCCAAAGTATAAGACTTTAACACTGCAGCAAAAGTTCTGCTAGATCCAAGAAGCGGGTAAAAACACGTGTGCCAAGACCGAGTTGGCTGGAAGGCACAGCGTGCCCCTCTTGACGTTGTCCGCAATATTGAAGAACAAGCCTAAGGTATTGGAGGCATAAAGCAACACATATTCTTCGCAGCGGTCGCGAGTACGGGCTCCCACGTACCAAGATGTGGAATCAGCTTTACTAAACTGGCTGCAGAAAGCAAATGCAGCCCATCTTCCCGTCAATGGAACAATACTGTGGAAGAAGGCCGGCCTGGCTCTACAACTTGGGCACGAAGAGTTCCAAGTGTAGCAATGGATGGTTCAGCCGTTTTAAAGTGCGCAATAATTTGACCTTCGTAGCCGTCTGTGGCGAGAGCAGCAGCGCAAACAAGAGTGTCGTTGACTGGAAGAAACACACGTTGGCTCCGTTGCTTAGCGAGTTTGATGCAGACGATATGTACAACCTTGACAAGGCAGCCCATTTTTTACAAGATGCTGCCCACAAAAACGTTTGCAGCGAAGGACCCCGTGGTCAAAGGTCGAAAGCAAGGCAAGGAAAGAATTACCATTCTGTTCGGCGCATACATGTGCGGTAAATACAAGCTGTAGCTACTCGTAGTTGGAAAGAGTGGGAGAGAGAGAGAGAGAGAATCAACTTTTGTGCTGAGCCCTTAGTGACGGTTGGTGCGCGCTGGCACTAGATGGGGTGGAACCTTCTTCTCAGGTCCCATATGTGTCCAGCAGTTCCTGGCCCCTAGCCGCCAGCGCGAGCTGGGTCGGTAGGTCGGGGCTGGACAACAAGGTCTCCCATCGCTCGGGGGGGTTGGGGCTGGGGAGGGTGGGGGGTAGGGATGGTGGGGGGTTCTTGAGCTTAGTGCACTCTGCAGGGATGTGTGCTAGAGTGCCTTTTGACCGTCTGCAAAAAGGGCATGAAGTGTCATGCTCTGTTGGGAACATCTTATGCAAGAGCACTGGATTCGCTAACGACCCCGCTTGCGTGCGTTGCACGATCGTTTGCATGCCAGGTTAGAGGTCTTCGAGGGTCAAATAAAGATCCTGTCAGTCAAGCACGAACGACTGGCGGCGAAGACAGCGACGATAACCGTGAAGAACAAGTTCGCAGCACTAAGGAAAGAACGCGCCAATAAAGTCAAGAGTGGGAAGCCTCGCTGCTTTAAGAATGCCCGGCTGCAAGTCCCCTGTTACTGGAGCCAGCATTAACACGACTTTCGTCCCCTTTCAATAAAGTTACAGCTCATTTTCCTCGATAAAAGCACAAATTCCCCTAGTTTTCCCTGAGTATTTCCAGACTATTCAAATTCCCTGAGGATTCCCGGTTTTCCCAGTTGGTAGACACCCTGGTAGTTTTGATTGTTGATAATTGCCCGGCGCACGGCGACATCCCACACCTGAAAGCTATCGGGATGGTATTTCTTACTCCGAACACCACGTCGATCTCGCAGCTACTGGACCAAGGCGTCTTTCACCAAACGAGGAAGATTTACTGCCACCACCTACTCAAGCGCAAGCTCCTTTGCTATGACAATCGCAAGGAGTACTCCATTGACCTCCTCGGGGCCATATGTCTTATTGTGTATGCATGGAAGCAAGTGGAACCCAGGTTGATCATGCAGTGTGTTGAACATGCTGGCTTCTCGAAGGAAAGCACCGTCGATGCTGATGCTGACTATTCATGTGCATTTGACTATTCAAGAGCCGAGTATTGTGACGGCATCAATGCACTCTGCACAGAGGATAGTGAATCTGGTGCAGTCGGCTTCGCCGAGTATTTGAACTTTGAAAATGATCAACAAACGTGCTACTCAGACTTGGAGAGTGAAGCTACCACTGATGCGACCATCTGTGACGACAGCTACGACGACGACGCTAAGAAGCCCTCCTGAGCACCCGCTCTCGGGGAAGTTATGAGATCACTGAACGTTATTCGCACTTTTGTTGAGTGCCACGGTGGAAATTTTCAAATGTTGCACGTAGTTGGCCAACTAGAAAACATGACCCTTGGAGCCTCGAACTACAGGACGTGGCAAACCAGCATCTCTGATTACTTTAAGAATCCAATAATTGCCGAATAAATGTACCGCATTCCTGCAGCGAAATTTTTTGCCTGGGTTGCATTTTTTTGTGTTCCGTTAACTCGAAAACCCGCTTAATTCAAACATTTTTTTGTAGTCCTGATGACTTCGAATTAACGAGGTTTACCGTACATGTAAAACGCAGAAATGCTTTTCTAAGATAACCCCTGGACCGGTTTGAATGAAATTTGTTGCATTTCAGAGAGAAAGTTAAATTCTAGTGACTGTTGAAAGCGGAATTTTGATTTAGTGCCTGTATTTTGTTAAAAGAATTTTCAAAAATTTGGAAGTTTGAAAAAGATATAGAAGCACGAAGTTCAGAAATTAATAGCTCTGCATCAAGAACAGATATCGCAGTCTATAAATGGCATCCATTAGATAATTCAAAACAGAGAAATTCAATATGTCAACTTACATTTTAGATGAATTTGCTACATTGTGTACAAGGGTTCTTAAATAGTTGTATTTCCATATTACTAATTTTTTTGCAGATTCATGTGTAACATATTAATTCTTTATGCTTTAAAAGTACTCTTAGATGCAATTCACAGAATTGTGATATCATTTTTGATTGCTGAGTTAGAGTTCTAAACTTGATGGTTTCATTTCCTGAAAACTTGAGATTATAGCCAATTTTTTTAAATAAAAAATTGACGACCTAAATCAAAAATTCAGAATGAACAGTCACTAGATTTTAAGTTCTTTTTTTTAATTACAACAAACTTCATCAAACTTGGTGCAGTGGTTGCCAAGAGAAACAAATTCTCATTTTACATGTATTTAGATGGGAGCACCCGTGCTAAAGCTTCCTCTTAAAGGCGAAACTTAAACAACCTTCCAAATTTTATGTTTGATATAGGAGTGGCCACATCATGAAATGCTTGCAAAGTAGTTCTTTATGCTGAAACTGAACAAAAAAAAAGAACCATTAACATTTGTCACAAATGACACAGAAGGGAGAATGCTGAGAGCCAGCACAGGTACCCTGTATAACCTTGATATATGCATCTCCATCCACCTTTCAATCTGTCCTAATAACAAAAATTTACACATACTATTCAAATCTTGCAATGCAAGTCCAATCAGAAGTGTTTCAAGATTTATGCTACACATTTTAAATATATAATTACTTTCATCAGTGCTTCTGCTTTTAATGCACCATCTTGGCATGCACAATTGTGTACAGAGCACTTAGAGGGACATGTTGCAGCATAAGGAAAATGCATACCAAGACTTCTGCCACTGTAGTTGCAGACAGCCAGATGGTGTAGTGGCGTCCTTCCATTGCTGTCTACACAGGAAACACTGGCACCATTCTTCAGCAGAAGGCGCACTAAGGCAATATTGTTGCGCATGACTGCTATGTGCAGAGGAGACAACCCAGTAGCTGAAAACTGGTTCACGCTGCAGCCTCTCATGATTAAAAGTTGAGCTGGAACAAATTTAGACAGAAACAGAACGAGAGCTTACAATAAAAATGGAATAGCACAGTAAGGCATGTGCATGCGCAGAGACCAACATAGATATTCCGACGGTACGAAAAATAGCACTTATTTAACAATTTCGTCAAAATGAAGAGTGACATAAAACTATCAAGGGAACAAAGCCAATGCACATAGTTGTGACACATATATGCAAACACACACATATGCAGAGTGAAGACATCTAAAGTATGAAAGACACCATTTACTTGTACTCCTTTATAAATACTAATTGAAAAGTTGACAAAATATAAACAATGCAATATTGTTAGCTAATTTGTCAACAGACAATACAGTTAATGCGTATGGAAGTAAATCGAGAAACAGCAAATTCATATAATAAATGCAAGGGTGACTCAAATGGAAGCCTCAAATGTGGTGTACTAACTATAGATTCAGTGCACTGTATTCATCTCAGCAGCACAGTCAAGTCTGGTTTAAAATGACTCTGAGAGGTGACATCAGCAAGCTAAAATGCCGTTTGATGCCCCGGTCAGGTGGACAAATTTAGTGACACTTCGCTAGAGTGCACTTCGTCATTGGCGTCATTTGCATATTGTCACACAGGAAGGTTTAGTGGCACTTGCTGAGGAGTGCACTTGCCAGCGAGTGTGTTTGACAAACTAACTTCACTTGCCCTGATGTGTGCAGCCTCAAAAGCAGTGCTTCAAGAATAAATTAATTAATACATGGAGCAGAGTCAGCACTAAATATAAGACCACTTTTTCGTGGTTTCAAATGTTATGAACATCTCTGCAACATCAGTGAAGCCAAAACAACCTTGAAACATTAATTTTAGGTGTATACTGCCATTAAGACCATGTGGATTTGGGATATATTCCTTGCTTGTATTGACTCAAAATAAATCAATGTGTTAGTGAGATAGATTATTGTATTTCTAACAATGATTGTGAAAGTTCTTGTAAATAAGCATTTTTTTTTATTCTAATGTAGTAACCGTTCCTAAAACTCAAAATGCCGAGAATTGTATCAACCCCTATGGCTTCATAAATCCTCATTGTCATCAATACCGAATTACACCACGTTTCGCCGTCTAGCACCACACCAACAAAGTGACACTCGGCAAGGCGAAGTGCAAATTGCTCAAAGTGGCACTAAATTTGCTCCTCTGACCAAGGTATAAGGTGCCAGAGTTGTGAATTTGCCATCACTACGTGCCACTGTGGCGTTCAGTTACTCAGTTTTTCAGCAGCAAAGACAGTACGGTCATGAAGAAGATTCAAATAGGGCACACCAGCTTCAAGGAAGGCCAAACATCCAAAGAGTGAGCCATGCCATGACAAGCCTTCAACAAGCCATAACGATGCAATTCTTAATGAAGTGCAAACCCCAGTAAAGAGATATAGTCAGCATACGGTCCGAGAAGCTGCTCAGCTGGGGATAGCAATAAAGATGCTGGCTATGAATTCCTTTATAAAGACGATTTGAGTATGCAGCAGGTTCCACCAAAATTTTACAAGGCTTTCGATGGAGAAATTCAAAGACTTGGCAAATGTACCAGGATGGCGCCTCTGTTCGTGCAGCTCAAATTATTTTGTCTTTCTTGGCATGGCACAGTATTCCATTGGTTCGTCAAGCTCCCTAGTCTCCAGACATAAGCCTGTGCAACTTTTAGCTGTTCACAAAAATGGAAAGGCACCTAAGGAACAGACTTTTGAACCCGAGAGGACATCTAAGGGCAATACAACAGCTGCCCTAGCAGCACTTCCTGAGGAAGGATTCTTGGACTGTTTCGAGAAGTGAAAGGAGCATGGGACTCAGGTTGCAGAAACAGGAAGGAACCAACTTCAAGGGAGGGGATTAGGATGATGAAAACCTTCATCGACGCTTCTGGTTTTCCGGGACCATGGTCAGATATCTTTTAAACAGGCTTTGTGAATGAGGCTACTAAAGACTTAGGGATTGTTACATGCCATTAGATGCGGAAAAGAAATTGTACAAATCTTGTACACAGTCTTCCTGGGACCTTTACACACTTACCCATTTCTATGAGATCCTTCTCAACAGCAATGCATATTGCTGGCTTGCTTTCACCTCCTGTCATGATTCTTACATCCGGATCGACTGGAGGTCCTTCAAAGCCACAGAGCAAAGTCCATGCCAACGATGTGTTGTCATCATTTAGGGCGGCCAGGAACTGGCAGTGTCGTTTCCATCTAGGTTCTGTGGAATGATGTGAAATTTTGGCTGAACACCAGGCAACTTCCTCACAATATTTCGTTTGCGGTAGTTTGGAGCTCTGATCAACACGCCCGATAATAGTATAAGTGAAACTCGCAACTGGTAGCAGTTTGAAAAAAATATTATAATTATAATTATTAATGATGCTATGGCTCTTTATCCCAATCTGGCTTCACATACGTTACGAAAGTGCTGCGCTCACTAGTTATTATATCGGTATAGGTGCTTGAAAGCTGATGTTTGCTGCGCTTAAGCTACAAAGTAAATATTTTTTTCAAGCCGAACGCGCCCGTAGGCTGCCGATACCACTTAGGATTAAATCACGGTATTAAAAGCTGCATAATCTAAACAGCAAGCCACGGATCGCTTTGAATGGTAAGTTAAAGACATGCGACACGGGCAGATTTACTACAACGCACACGCGCGTATCAAGATTTCGAAGTATATCCGTAACCAAACACCGCTCATTTTCTGTAAACAAAACTGTCAACGGGGCCACTGACCATAAACACACAGGTTACAAGAATCACGAGCAGTACTTACCAGCTTTACTCATTGCAAGATAATCCTCTCCTTTCGATCGCGCTAGCAAGGAGTCAAAGAATCGTTCTCTCCTTTGTCAGTCCGCGTGCCCGGCGCGGATACAAACTAAGCCGCCAGCAACATGCCCCTCGCAAAATCAGCGCAGTCAAGGTCACGGGAATGCCCAGCCAGACTCCGCCTCGTCTTTCGTTTCGCAAGAGACACAGGAAACTTACATTTTTAGTTTTAGTGAATTGAAGCTTTCCGCCAGGTCGGTGCCAGCCAGCTGGTCGAAAGGACAAGAGTACACAAAAGCCACATGCGCTGGAGAGAAAGAAAAAAAGAGAGCGAGAGGCACGCTGAACATGGTTGCCAAGCCGTAATTCTTTAGACGCTCCCCTTGGCCTGGCCCCGTCAACGGACAAGGCGCGTCCTATCACTGAGGCTGCGGCGCTCAGCAGATATTTGCGCTCAGCAGATATAACATCTTCAACGAAGCTCCATGTTTATTGGTATGAGGGGATAGAGAACATTTCCTGCCACAGATACGATATTTGTCACTCGCCAGGCCTGAACTATTTCGCAGAAACTCTGCACTATTTCGCAAAAGGTCCACCAGTATTCGCATTCCCAAGGGATTTTTTTTTTTCTCAAGGAATGACCGATTACGACGACCCATTCAATAGGACATGGCTCACGTGGGACTTGCATTTCATTTGTGCACCAGCTCCAGCAGCACGCTAATTAAATTCATTGTGGAATGAAGTAGTGAAACAGACAGTGAAGCTCACCCAGTGAACTTCGATGGCACCAACTCGACTGAGTCAGCGAAGCCCACACATCTTATGCCGGTGACCAAGGGACACCGTATTCGCACACTGTCAGCGATATAGCACGCGGTAAGCAAAAACTTGTTGACTGCGCGTTATTTCACTCACCACATGCATTCTCGCTGGTTACGTGCTATTGTCCTATCTTGTGGCGACACACGGTAGGACTCTCGCTCTCACTAAAGTGTTCGTTAACTCTGCCACACTCATGGTTATATGACACATTACTTGTTGGCATGACCAGAATTCGTGGACAACTGCAAGCTGGTAGACCCTCGACGGTCTTACCAGCTTATCTTATTGCAAAGACAATGGATTTTCAGGAGATAGGTGTTTCGCCTCTTCCTAAAATTTGCTAAATGCACTAATATATTCAACGAGCTGTGACGTTTAGCATGTAATGGTAAACGTCACCAACCGTTTGATGCAGTTGATGTGGTCTCACGAGATAGGGGATGAACCGATCGTCGAGCGGAATAATTGTTGCAACAGAACTGCTTGTTGGCCTAGTTGGTGCTTCCTAAGCGACATGTTTTTTGCCGCAATTGAACACTCACAAAAGGAAGATACATAAAGACAACACGGGCCGTCCGTGTTGTCTTTATGTGTCTTCCTGTTGTGAGTGTTCAATTGCGGCAAAAAACATGTCGTTTAGGAAGAATTGCATCTCTGTATGCTGCGATGAACTCTTTATTCTCATGCATGCCTATGCTCGCACTTTAAAAGGAGACACGTACGGGCGCAGCCATTGCCGACATACCTCTCCCAAGCTAGGTCTGCCCGTAGATACCATCCTCATCCTCAATTTATCAATCTGATGACTTCCTCACATGCTCTGGCGGCGCCCCACGTTACGGGACGACGAAGACGTTACCTTGTCCAAGTGGGAGGCTGCCCTACGTAGTCCCGATTTTTAAGCCCAACTATGAGCAGTCCAACAGGCCTGCGACGTTGCGGAGAGGCTAGGTCTTTCTGTCTTGACGTGGGAGCGGCCCCCTACCTGCTAGTGCACGTTCCGATGGACTCTATAATGTTTTCCACCCATGCATCCATCCATTACTTCCTCAGTTCCTCATGCAAAACCATGGAGGTTCTGTTGTGCTTCCTATGCTGTCCGTTTCACGTAATGTTTAATCTGCCATACATAGGCCGCCCACACGCACGTTTCTCGTCTTGTCGCGTTTTAATGTTTGTACAAAATAGTTTGCGACGTTCTGCTGCGAAAATGCTCGTTTGGGCGTTGCAAGGATGGCTATACTCCAGCACTATAGTGCATCAGGATTCGAGGTTGCACTTCAGGTGATCGGCTGTATTGCTTTCACGAAGGCGGAACGAGCTAGATGACCTACCAGGTCCTGTCTTGAGCGCAACAAAGGGACTGCAAATTACGTGTTAACCGGACCTCTTCGGGATATGCACAAAACTGACAACTATTGCTATGTCTGAGCGATTTGGTAATTCTGAACAAGACGCCTCAAACTCAGACACTCTTATAGCGGCTCCCGTGCTTTTCTTTTTCTGTGAATTTCTGAGCTGAGTCAAAGTTGCTAAAGAAGAAAGAAAAAAGAAAGAAAAGTAATTAAATGAAGCTTTTTTTTTCAACAATAATAAAGAACCTCAGCTTCCTAGCGCTCGCCCTCCTTTATCTCTATGTATTGTGCAGAGTACGCACAAATGATTCATGCTGACAGCTATATATCGGGCGCACAGCTTACAGATTAAATGGAGGGCATTTATTTTCAAGGGGTCGAGGGGGAGGGGGTGTAATGATGTTTTCTTTTATAAGTAGTATAATGAGAAGCCGTTCAAAGTGGAAGAAGAAAAGGAAACACGCTTGCGGACAGCCGGAGTGAAACTCATGACAAAACGAAAATATATTTCAGTGGTTTATACAGCGCCAGAACCATAATTTCATTATGAGGAACGCAGTATTTTGGGGCTCCGGATACATTTTGAGCACCTGGGGGTTTCATTATTACGCGGAACCAATGCGCCGTTCGAGAGCGCTTTTGCATACGTCTCCATACGGAATGTGGCCGCCGCGCCGGATTAATTATTTCCCTATCATGGGGAATATAGGTGTTTTTTGTAGCTTACGCCAGATTTGTTTTTTTAAGGAACTGCTGCACTCACTACTTCATGTAATACATAAACAAAAGATAGAATGAATGCGATTTTCAGGCATACAAATTTTATCAACGAGATGTATGCTATAAAAAAGATATAAACTGCCCAAATCAAGGCTGTGGGATAAAATTGACCATCTACTATGAAGATGTATCTAAAAGAAAAAAAAGACGTAACAAAAATAATGAGATATACAAAATGTATTGCCGTCTAATTGGCACTATTTCTGAAAAAAATTCACAAATTTTCGTTGAACTATTATTCCACTACAAAAATTTAAGTGCAAGCACTAGTTTGGCGTGACGGGCTGTGACCGTCGATGTTCCGGGCTGGCTTGCGTCGTCGTCGCTCTCATGTTCAAAGACCGACGAAAAGGTAGCCTCCTCAGACTCGCTGCTGCCCGGTCCATCAATAAAATCAGCCGCAGACGCAGCGGAATCGAGATCTGCGATCTTCTGAAGCGCACGCCCCGCTCCCGGAGGCGGCCATTTTTGCTTTCTGCTTTGACGGTCACCAAACTTCGGATTGCGTTAAAAAATATTAACGCCTCGTGGGGAAAAAGCGAACTGACTAAAAAACGAAAATATAGTTATCCTCCTTCATGTCCTATGGCGCAGAATGTCAGTGAGCGGTGCGGAAGGCCGCGAAAGCTGCGTTTCAAACCATTAACAGCGTGCGGCCATTTTTGCTTTCTACTTAGACAATTGCGAAAACTTCGGAGCGCGTTCAGAAATCACCGTCTGGGGGAAATGAGCAAACTGCTTAGGAAACAAGAGAATAGTTCTCCTTCACGTCCGATGGCGCAGTGTGTCCATGAGCGGCACGGAGAGTCTCGAAACCGGTGTTTAGTGGGCGCGGTACAGAAAGAGTTAACCGGTAACTTGCGCATGTTACAAGTCTCTTGTGTGTCCTTCTACAGCAGCAACCGTCCTTGGCTCTATTTCCGTTGGCGCGAACGTATACACAGCATATTTAAACTCGTGTAGAAAGTATGCTATAGTCAGGCTGACGACAAATGTGCGTTTGTTCGACCACGTTACGTCCATTCACAACTTGTATATATATAGATGAATCGCGCCACACGGAAGTTTGTTTGGCGTCCACATTCTATCATTTGCCTGCTATACGAATTATTACACAAGGATTAGCCTCTTCGGAAATAACAATGCTTCAACGTAAAGCTAGATTCACTCAATTCTTCTCTCTGCCGTACAACTTGCAAGGCACTCTAAAGCGGGGAAACAAAAGAACGATAATTTTATTTCATGGCCAGTTCCTCGTCTCGCAAGTTGCAGCTCGCGTTCGCAACCGGAAGAACGGCGACAGAAATGATCGAGCTTATAGCAATGACAGAAATAACGTCGTCGTGGTCTCAGCGCAACGGCCGCAGTTAGACGAAGGCGTATCCTATTTAATATAATTTTTATCTTAATCATTAACTCGCGACCACAATCTCTGCTGCCCTATGGCTCCTACCAATCCCGCGGGCATTTGTACTCGAGCGACGAATTTTTGAGATCGTATGATTTTGAGACCACGCCTTATGTCCAAAGCACTCAATCAGCAAAGCGCGAATCGGTCCGTGTTGAGGTGCTAATTAGGAGCTAATACAGTCCCAGGTTACACTAACAGTATACCAGGTAGCGACGCCATAACAACGTTCAATGCGGAAGACAGTGGAAGAGTCGGACACATGGGCTGCACGAATGCCGCATTCACGTATACTATAATTGTTACGTTTTCTTTTTTCTACAGCGCTTTTGGCTAGCTAAACGTCCGCGTACAAAAGTGCACACAACTATGAATCTGCTCTGCGCAGTGAACAGGAAAACTTGGCGCGGACTCTTATTGCGGGATAATATATCATTGCTCCCGCTTCCACGTACACATGCGAATCGTCCGACGTCTCACCAGAAAACGCGTCAGTGGGGTCCTGCGCAAGAGCCCTCAACGGATGACGCAGACAAGTGAAGCTCCATGGCACCGTGCCACGCGAGAATATTGCACGCTTTTTGATCGGGTCCGTTTACTATTAATCCCTCCTTCTTTTTCGCCGGGATTCATCAGCGTGCAAGGGTGCGCGGTCGCCTGTTTATCGCCGGTGGTGATTGCCCATCGCCGATGCAAGTTTCCCGCTGAAAGCGCCGGGAGTGTCTCTCCGGGCGACCGGTTTGACGCACTCGGCTGCGGCGACAAGCAGCAGCAGCAGCAGCGCGGTTCGCTTGGTCTCCCGCGGCGCCAACCGTACGTCGACCAACCGTACGTGCGAGCGCGCGCGTTCGCGCTATCTCCGAGTGTCCTGGTGTGATCATGCTGTTGACATCGCCAGCGAGAGCAGTGGCCGTGGCCGCCACGATGGTCTTGATCGGGCTAGCAACTGCAGACGCCGCGGTGAGAGGTGGGTGCCCCAGGACGACATTTGCACGACTATCACGATCCGCGCGCGTGTCCAGTGTGACGGCAACAGCTCGATGACTATGACGTCCCCGCTGCGGCCTCTGTGGAAGCGGCGTCGTTAGGACGGCGACGGTCGCCAGTGTTTCTGGGAACGCTCGGGACTGCTCGTTGCCGGATCCTATAGAATCTTTCTACGTTCGCATTCACATTCAAGCTTGTCGTATAAGAAACAAACATGGCACTGCTTCTTCATTTAACGCCGCCAATGGCTCTGAGCTGTCCGCTGTATATTTACGTACGTGCGCACGAAAACAGGTTAATTAATATTGGCCCGTATTTCTGTTCATTATTTTTCTTTCGCCCTGATATCCGCCACCTTCACTGTTCGCATTATCACCTGTTAAACAATAAGTGCGCGACGAACTAGGTTTTTGGACAAGCAAGATATTCCGATCGCGAGCCCACTTCGCTCTTCGGCTACATATATCATATAGGTGTTCGCCTTCATAAGGAACGTCCCCTATGGCTTAGATGACTTTGTTAAGGCATGACGCATGGTTGACGGACACAGCTCTCGAAGAAGGAACACGAGATTAAAAGGGTGAAAATTATACGAAGCACGTGGTATCACCGTCGTTATCATTATTTAATGGGCTTATTGACATCGGTCTGCAGGAATTGTTGCCATCAACGGAAGCTCCGCAAATATAATGAAGTCGCCGTCTACATAAACGAGTGCCATCCGATAAACACAACCACACGCTCAGAGCTACCGTGTTTAGCAGCTCCGTCTCATTGAGAACAAAAAGCGACTTCTGCAATGCATTCTTTTTTTTCGAATCATTTAGAATCAAATTTTTGAAATCAACTATAATATTTTCCAAGCACGCGTACTTCGATCTGGAACAGGGCTATTTAATAAGTAAACTCATTTCAAATATCCGAGCGCTCAAAACTGCTCAACTGCGCGTACTTGTGCAGTTCTTCCTAATCTTACCATCTGTACTCAGTAACGCTATGTCTTGTAGTCTTTGTCTTTAGTAAATTTAGTACGTAGTGTATTCATTCTTTACGGATAAACTAGTGTAGACGCTGTCAAAATCCATGACGTCACGACTATCTGCAGGTGCGTGAAGTTCAGGACGACTTCGCCACCTCTCATTTTTCGTTTTTACTGACTTACCCGGCGTATACTGAAATTCCCCTGATGGCAAGAATGGTTAATGTGCTATTGCAAAAGTTTAGTTTACTTATACAAGGGAACTTATGATCCCTCTTTAGTGTAACTTACATTCATTGCTGATAAAAAAAAATAAAGAGAAAGAGTGGTGCAACACGAAGGCATCTCTAGGGCCGCAAGCATTGTAAATTCCTTTTTCACCTCATCTCGCTAACCGCATTTCTGCTCTTTAACCGGGTGAACATGCAGCTGTTATATTTTAAACAGGGATGTGCTGTGTGACAAGTTCCAGCGAATATCCCGACCATGTACGTACTATGTATACTTCCCTACAACTATCGGCGAAGTAAAGAATACTGCTATAAGTACTGTTGTACTATGAGTACAAAATAAAACGGTACACGTGGTGTCTGTGTCTTCTCATTGTCCCGTTTGATTTTGTACTGATAACTTTGATCAAGACGTTAAGGGAGGGACGTAAGTTTCGATCCCGTTGTGGCGACATAACGTTCACAAGTCAGGGCCCGCAACTTTTATACGCCATTATCCCACATTTTCTTTTTCGCGCGTGTTGGTAAGCGTAATATTGCGCACGAAAACTAGACGGGTACCAGCCGGAGATTTCACACTTCAATGATTTGATAAGGGCTCCCGAAACACGAACTAGCAAACCGATAAAGCAGAGAAAAGAAACACAGACAACGAAGCGAATTAATTAAATTGTGGTATTTTGTGTGCCTAAACCACGATTTTATTATGAGGAGCGCCGTATTTGGGGACTATGAAATAATTATGACCATCTGCTGTTCTTCAACAGGTACTTAAATCTTAGTATACGAGTGTTTTTACATTTCGCCCCCGTCAATATGCGGCTGCCGCGTCCAGAATCTAACCAGTGCACCTAGAGTTCAGTTTATGAGTCCGTCTTTTTCGAAGCTTCCGAGCCTTTTTTGGTCACCTAGTGGTGTAAATTTGATATCATCGGATCCGTGAAGAAGAGAAGATTCAGCGGATACCTGATTTTGAGGTGGGCCACCCCTTTTTTGGACTTCATTCGAACTTTTGTGCTCATGCCACGCTGGCCGAGAGCTAGCGTCTGGTAGACCTAGCGTGGCATGGCAGCAATGCACGTTGAAGGGGACATGCTCCCGGCGGAGGACTTTACTGAAGACCTGGGATGGCGGACAGTGTCCAACCGAAAATCTAGAACTACGACGAGGCATGGATTGGGTGATGGCGGTTCGCCAAGTGAGATGCCTGAACGACGGGGCGCAGGTGAACGGCGCGGAGGCTCGGCAGTCAAGAATCGCATTGTGAAGGCGTCGCGCATGCCACCGATGCCACAAGAACACATCAAAATAGTCATTCGCCCACGGGGTGGACTGAATTTGGAGAAAGTTAGCTCTACAGCGGTGGGCAAGGCAATTGTAGAGGCGGCAGGCCTCGGTATTGAACAGGTTCGGGAAGATGTTATTTGCCCGAACTTTATGCAAAATATCTTGGTGGCTAGTACGCCAGAAAGGAGCAACGCTGAACGATATGTGAGACTCAAGTCAATCAGAGTGGCAGACAAAGATTTTGAAGTCAGTGCGTACGAGACGGCCCCACACACTACGTGTAAGGGGGTCATTCGCAATGTAGACATTATTGATGGCCCCGCGACACTTGAGCGGAACATTGTTAACGATCGCAATCCGCTGGCTATGGCGGTCAAACGAATCAAAAACACAGGATCCGTCATCATTGTTTTCGACGGGTTAAAGGTGCCAAATTTCGTCAGATATGGGCCAACTCTGGTACGGTGCTTCCTGTATCGAAAGCAGTTGGATGTATGTTATGTGTGTGGCAAGCTTGGACATCGGGCGGATGTCTGCCCAGCACCCGATTGTTTTGAATGCCGAGGATGCGGGACTCGGAACCCTGAAGAGGATCACAACTGTGTGCCTTGTTGCAAGCTTTGTGGCGGACGACACCTGACCGCGGATAAACAATGTAGACAACGATACCAGCTTCCCTACGTCGTGCGTGTTCGACGACAGGAGAGAGCCAGGGCGGAGCTAACGGCGGAACAGGAGGCAGCCGAGATGGTGCAGCTGGTGAGCGCCCGCCAACGCTCTAAGGGACGCTCGCGCTCTAGGAGCCGCTCCAGGTCGAGGCAGCGGCCATCTTCTGGGACTCGTACGACCAGGAGCCGATCCGTTTCTATGGAGGCGCGGGTGCGCTTTCCTGCAGCTGGTGGCGGCGGCGGCGCAGCTGGGAGCCAGACCACCTGGGCTGACAAGGTCAAGGGTGGCATCAGCGCCGGCCGAGCGCGCGAGCAGCGCCAGGAGCATGTGGATGGTAATAAGGATAGGGATAGGATTGCGCAATTGGAGAGAGAGAATCGTAGTTTAAAAGCAGCCATTGACGGGCTTATCAAAGAGATAGCTGAACTTAGGAACGGCTTACCTTCCGGTAACAGCGATAGCTTAAGACAGACTAGGAAACATGATGACTCGGTTGAGGTACCCAGGTCTGTGGAGGTCGCGGAACAGAACATGGCGGACGAAGAGACGCCTGCTCCGAAAAAGAGGGCCTTATCCTCGACCGTACGGATTCAGGGCAAAGTCGGTTCCGAGCTTAAAGCAATGATGGCGACATTGCAAGAAAGTGTAAATCAGATCATTAGTAGACTGGAGCGGATAGAAGAACAGGAAAATATCACGGATCAGAGATTAGGCAAAATTGAAATATATCTAAACGAGACAGTGGTCCCTGTTATGGAGCGGGAGTGCACTCGGCCGCTAGCCCAGCAGGGTAAGTCGCCGAGTGGACTTGAGCTCAAAACTAGTTCACCAAATTTCCGTGGTCAAGATGGCTCTATTAAATAGTTCATTTAGTATTTGGCAGTGGAATTGTAGGGGGTTCAATCATAAGAAGGCGTCTCTGCAGCAGTTTGTTAGAACGCATGGTGTCAAGCCTCAAGTTATCATGTTACAGGAAACACTGACGTCTAACGTGACCTTAACGAATTTCAAAACGGAAGTTAAGGATAATGAACAGGGCAGAGGACTCGCTACTCTCATTAATAGGAGGTTGGCGTATATTAGACATGATCTTCACATGGCAGATTGCAAGATTGAATATATTATGGTGGAAGTAATCTTAGGTCGGCAAAGATCATGTCAGAGGAGCGTTTACCTGCTAAACCTGTACAGTAGCCCCGGGACACGAAGCAGAGTTTCAAATCTCTCTTGACCAAGGCAACCAATCTGGCTAAGGATGCACCGTTGCTTATTGGAGGGGACTTCAATGCACCATATCATGTGTGGAAGTATGCTTATAGCACTATTAGGGGGAGAGACTATGGCAGCAGGCACTAGACTTGAATTTAACTCTGATTACAGACCCCTCGTATCCCACCAGATGTGGCACGTCGACATGTAGAGATTCGACACCTGATCTCACTTTTGTTCGGGGGGTGGTGGATTCGTCCTGGTCCAATTCTAATATAGATTTTGGTAGCGATCATTACATACTTATGATTACTTTGGTAGTGGCTAATAAAAAGGAGCGCACATTCAGGATGGTTGACTGGGATGCATTTAGGAAAAGAAGAGAGCAGAGAATCGATGATGAGGGAAATGAGTTGACCTTGGAACAGTGGACTAGTCAGCTTAAAAGTGACGTTGAGGCGTCCACTAAAGAGGTTAAGACCGATATTGACACGGAACACATGGATAGTCGCCTGGCACATTTGTTGGAAGCAAAGCAGTCGATGTTAGCGCGATGGAAGGGTCAGAGATTAAATAGAAGGCTTAGAAAGCGTATAGCAGTGGTTAATCAGGAAATTGAAGACCATTGTCGGGTACTGTGCAAGCAGCAATGGGATGAAGTGTGCAATTCTATTGATGGTCGCATTAAGAGGGGAGGCGCCTGGAGTTTGCTCAGACATTTACTAGATGAGACAAACACTAAGTCTAATCAGAGGACTATGATAGGTAAGCTGGTCCATCAGGCGTGTCGGGACTCCACGGAGCAGGAGTTGCTAAAGGATTTGGCTCAGAGATACCTTCCGTTGGAGACCTGGCACGATACACCTGATGTGGTTTTGGAATATAGTGGAGACGAAAATGCAGCTATGGACGCGGAATTTACTGAAAGTGATATAAGGATGGCGCTGCAGAATCTTAATGGTCGATCGGCATCAGGGCCGGATGGCATTACGAATAAAATGCTGCGGAATTTAGACGATGGGTCAATTGAGTTCCTTACGCGGCAGATCAATTGCCTATGGAAGGAAGGCTCTTTCCCGGAAGAGTGGAAACTGGCAGCTACTGTTCTGATACCCAAACCGGGGAAGGCCATAGGGCTTGAAAATCTCAGACCCATTTCCCTGACGTCGTGTTTGGGAAAAGTCGCTGAGCATGCCATTTTAAATAGGCTAACGCGTTATGTTGAGGGCAATGGGGTCTTTCCGCACTCGATGATAGGATTTCGGCCCGGCCTCTCGACTCAGGATGCTATGATCAGGATTAAGCATCAGATCCTTGACCGGCGAACAAGGGATACTAAGGCACTAATTGGACTTGATGTGGAAAAAGCTTTCGATAAAATCCGACATTCTTTCATTATACGGGTGCTATCGGACTTGAATTTGGGGCAGCGGCTTTTCAATTTTGTCAAGGCTTTCCTTACGGATAGAAAGACATGTCTCAGGTTTGGGGAGATAAAATCGGAAGTCGTTAAATTGGGTTGCTGTGGTACTCCGCAGGGATCCGTACTCTCGCCTATGTTATTCAATCTGGCGATGTCGAAGTTGGCTAATAGACTGGACACTGTCCAGGATATTGGCTATTCTATCTACGCGGATGACATTACTATATGGAGTGTCGGTGGTAGTGATGGAGAGCTTGAGGCTAGGCTGCAGCAGGTGGTAACGCTTACGGAGGAGTATCTGGGTCTCATGGGGCTCAAGTGCTCCTCTAAAAAGTCGGAGTTGTTGATCTTCAAATCTAAGAAGCTAGGTCGTAGGCCGAGGGGTTGGGTACCGGACGTTGAGCCTTGCATTAGAATTCATACTAGGGAAGGGTCGGTGATACCCAAAGTTGAAGCAATCAGGGTCCTGGGTTTTGTACTTGAAGCGAACGGATCGAACATTAGAACCATTCAGCGTATTACCAAGAAAACGGAGGAGGCCATAAGACTTATAAGAAGGATCTCTAATAGGCATAGGCGTTTAGGAGAAGAAGGTGCAATGCGCTTAGTTCACGCATTTATTATGTGTCATTTCTCGTATGTGGCAGCTATGCTAAATTGGAATAGGGGGGAGAAAAATAAATTGGATGCATTAATCAGAAAAGCCATCAAGGCTGCGCTTGGTCTGCCTATGACTACGTCAAACGATATGTTGTTACGACTGGGTTTGCATAATACTTTAGATGAAATTGCTGAGGCTCAACGTTCCGCACAGAGGGAGCGGTTGCTAGGTACACCGCCGGGTAGGTATATATTAGAGTCAATTGAAGAATCGGTGGCTGTGTCGCACGATAGGGTGCCCCTACACGAGTTGAACGTGAACCTTAGGGCAAATATCATGGTTCGTCCATTTCCGCGGAATGTGCACCCCGTGCACAATGTAGGGAGGCGGGTCGCGAGAGCTAGGGCTTTGTTACGAGAGGCAAAGGATCAGGAGGAGGAGTCTGCGTTTGTTGACGCCGCATGGATTAATGGTAAAAATGCTTATTCGGTGGTGGTAGTAGATGGCAAAGGGAGCGTTAGAAATGCTGCTTCCATTTATACCAAAGATCCAGGGGTTGCTGAACAGGTGGCTATTGCTCTAGCACTAATTGATTCTAGAAGAGTTTTGGTGTTTAGCGACTCGCGATCTGCGATTACAGCCTTCTCGAGAGGACTTGTTGCGGAACCGGCTAACAGACTGCTGCAGGGTAGGGATATCACTTCGCATACCGTTACTTGGTTCCCGGCGCACATGGGGACAGTGGAGGGAGCCCCGCGTAACCTCAACGAGGTGGCGCACAGGGAGGCACGAGGATTAGTGTGCCGTGTACTCCCTGAAGGGGCTGGATCTCCCGCTCCTGAGTACAGGGACCAACTGTTAACCTACAACGAAATCACCAAGCACTATTACTTAGGGCGCAGGGCATTCCCGTTGCCACATCCTAAATTAAATAGGCCGCAGGCGGTTACATTAAGGCTACTGCAGACACGGACGTACCCTAACCCTGTCATCATGAATAAAATTAATCCGGACTGCGGGGTTTCAGTCTATTGTAGTAAGTGTGGGGGTTTGCTCGATTTACAACACATGCTGTGGTGCTGCTTGGCGTTGGCCGGTGATGGTTCTCGAGGTGAACAGTGGTGGCAGCGAATGCTGCACAGTGAAGTGCTGGCGGACCAGCTCAGGGCTGTCCAGAGGGCCCGTGTGATAGCAGAGGGGCTCGGCCTCTCTGTACCGACGTGGGAGTGGCCCGCATCAGTCCCAGACTGATCCCTCAGGACCTCAATAAAGTTCTTCATACCATACCATACCTAGAGTTCAGTAGCGCCACACCACAGCCTCTGGGCTACAGCGGCTGGTAGAGAAGCAAGCATAATTGTGCATAAAAAGGAAGCAATGACAATCGAATGAAGAATCAATCAATCAATCAATCAATCAATCAATCAATCAATCAATCAATCAATCAATCAATCAATCAATCAATCAATCAATCAATCAATCAATCAATCAATCTTGTTTCTTACATATAGATTACAATATATATTATATAGCTTATGGCCCAGAAAGCTTTAGAATGTTGTAATGGCAGATCACTCAGATTTAACGGCACAGAACAACCACTATATAGAAGTCACGCATTATGCGGCAACTTCAACAGATGCCATGTGCGAAAAAGAAAAAGAAAAGCGGTAGTGACGCAAAAGTTACGTCTCCTGGCTCGTGAACTCAAGGTCTCTGGCTCGAACCCAAATAACGTCTCCCTCTTCACGTCGCCGAGAGTTACGGCAAAGTACGTGCCGGCGCCCCATTGAAGAGTACAACAGGATGCGTAAAGCACAGTCCTTGCTGACGAAGGGTATGCTCCAGGAAGCACTTCCTCTCTAATAAAATCCTGCGGCATGCTAAAATTAAATGTTCTATAGCTTTATTTTTATTGCTAAAATGACCCTGTGGGGATGGAGCCGAAGAATAGCTGTGCAAATGAATGTTAGGTGGCGTACTCTACTCGAAAGCATAGAGTTGGAGAGATGCTTCTCAAGCGTCTACTCTAACATTTCAGCGCATTCGTTTATTAACTTCCACGTCGATGCCCATTTTATCATGTGGGCACCGCAAGTACGCTCTTATTATCGGTGCTCTCCTTACAATATCTGGCTTATTCAGGTGATCGTCTGCGCAGCAGTACCTGCACGGAGTTGAGAGCAGTGCTGTAGAACCATACCTATATACTAGACTGACAATTTCTCCCCCTATTTCCTTACGCTTAGAAAAGGGTTTATATCTCCATCTTTGCAGTAGTTGCGACCAGAGTCATTAAAGCGCTGCGTGACCGTTATAGTCGAGGACTGGTAGTGTCCTGCAGTCGGCGTTGTTGATCGAACAGTCTGAACAATTTCGAATAGAGACACGTTTATGAATACGGAATCACACTCTTTTTTTATTTTACTCAATAAGTAGATTGAGGGCATGTTATTCCCGTAGAGACACTGAATCGCTGCTACATGGCTGTTGTGAACGTCTGCAGTGAGGAGGGAGTCGTGTCGAGCGCGGCACCTCGTCCGGGTCGACGAGACGACGGACGGTCGATGCATGCCCTTGCACGAGTGCCTACAGTCGCTGAAGGATGTGGGCAGACTCAAGTTCCCCTTGTTCTGCGGCGTGCGCGGCCTGCTACCCGTCGTGTGCTGCCCCAACAAGGACCCACCTCCAACGCCTGCCCCTGCACCAGGTTTGTGTCCGAAACGTCGTGCACATGCTGATCACCAGCCGGTGCCCATGCAGTTACTATTATTTCGTCATCGCTAGAGCATTGTCGCTGAACAGAGGTCGAACGCGTTTTAAGGAATTACAGATGCTCTCTTTCTAAGGCAAATATCCAGTGCAGTATGCGTTGACGGTGGCCACCCATTGCCGACGAGTGTCTTCTGGTGTAATCCCACGAGCAATAGGGGACACCCAAACACATGCATATTAGAATCGTTTTCAGTCAATCCCGACAACGCCGGCAAATACTTATGCCGTTGCGATACTTCCAAGCGTGACACAACTGACCCGAGAAACGACGCAAATACCCTCGATGGTGCACTCACAGTTGCCAATACAGCCAGGCCTTTTTGCTGCACACACAAAGAGATGATGGAGCGAAATGATGCGTGGGCTTGTCGTCGTAGTGTTGTTGTCAAGCGTAGAGGTTCGTTGGTGCAAGCTACTACGACTTCAAGCAGCGTGGAGGCCTTACTAGGCGCAAGCACCAGCAAAGTCTGCCCCTTCTTCCTCGCACTTCAATCACGTCTCTTACGCTGTCTTTTTTTCGTGTAAGTATTATTGAAAAAGTTACCTAACTTTGATGCTGTAGGATACTAAAGACGGTACTATAGGTCAAGCTAAAGAGTTATATACTATTCCAAAACGTCGAAATTGTTGCTTTTACAGAGAACGTACCTTTATTAAGTGTGAGAATGACCTAAACAGCTCCAAATGGCGCTTCATATTTTGAATGTAATCACCTGATAGTACTTAGTAAACCACCGATATTAAGAATAGAGATAACCACATTGCATTTGTGCACGAATGCAACGCCTTCTTAGCCATATCTTTAAAACTTTCGGTGAAAGAACACATGCTTATGATTAATTCCCACATTCCATCGCTGCGAAAGTTGCGATATGAGAGAGCATGGAACCTCCACTGCAGTGTACGGCCTTCCGACTCATCGAGAGCTGTAGCGCACGAAATAACTTCCGAGATCTGCAGTGCTGCATCGATGCGTGGATGAGTTTTCTAGGCCAACATGCTTTGAACAAGAGATGGTGCTGCTATTCAGTTGCAATTTTCACAGATTTTGCTACAGAACAAGCGTCAAGAGTTCTTGAGACCGTAATTATTGCACTGCTTTTAGCATGTTTCCTTTTATTAATTCATTAACTTACTCGCGGCTATGTTCTTCTTGCGTTCATTGTCACCAGTTAGGATATAAATATCGCTGTATTTGGTCGAAAGAGTGGAAACACTTAATTTTTATTTTCTGTTTCGCAAACAGCCTTTTTACCTGTATTTAGAAACTGCGAACACTGCCGCAAATATGCATTATGCTCCACGGAAAGACATACTATAGTCCTTGCAGAATAAGGTAGTGACAGTGCTTTCTACATATTTTTGGAACATATTATGTAGAACAATCAAGGAAGATTTACCGCTTACGTACCTATCATCTACCGGCCGTTGTAAACAAAACCGCCACTCTGCTGTTTTTATTAGTATACCGTTGTGACTGGAAAAGGCAGAGAGGTCGGCCGGAAAGTGGAGTTTCTGGCTTGCTACTCTGCGCAAGAGAAGGGGAAGAAGATAAGAAAGGTGGTCACAATGGGAGATGATGATGGGAGAAGCGCGATGAAAGAACACATCGCATAAGTGCTACCATCACAAGCGTGAGTCCAGGCCCGTGTCGCCTAAGAAACGTGAAAAGGCACGCATTGCCTCTATCGTCTGCCAACTCTCCGGCCGTGCGCCTAGTAGGAGGTCCTCCGATAGTGATCTGTTGTCTAAATGCCTTAAGTAGCTGCCAGTGTCAGTCTTTCGCGCGCACACGCAGGGCACACCACGAGCACATGACCTGTAGTCTCAACAACGCCACACACTGAACAGTCCGGGGAGTCCGCCGGTCCAATCTTCTGCAAGTATCTGCGCGTGAAAGCGACGCTTAAACGTAGTCTGTGTATCATTAAGGCACGAGGGCGTGGAATTCCACGCGGTACAGAAACATTCATAGCGAGATCCAGCCTTTTAAGGCGGACGCTGCGAGGGTCTGGTTGGGCCCAGTGTCTTCTCGTCGCACTCATTAACTCCGACAGGAGGCACGTGATGTCCGGTCTAGGAAATGGCACAACAGTTCGAGGGCTATTTCTGAGGGCGCGCCTTGCTTCAGCATCGGCCGCCTCATTACCATTGAGCCGACAGTGTCCCGCGGGGTCCATTTGAACACGTACTATTCGGTGGTCTTTTTGTTGGGCGCATGAAAGGAGCTCAGTGATCTGCAGCGCCAGAGCCTGATAGGCGGTGTCGCGCAGGAAGTATCCCAAAATTTTCAGCGCGGGTTTCGAGTCCGCGAAGATGCAGCACTCTTCAGGTCATTCCCCGCAGATGTGGCGAATCGCTTCCCGAATCGCCACAAGCTCTGCAGCGGTCTATAGACTTATGGCCTAAAAAAAAACTTCGAGTCGTCTGCTGGGCGGGTATCACCACAGCTGCTGTCGATGGCTTTGGTGACGCGGATCCGTCAGTGTACACATGAACATAGGTCTGGTATTCTGACCAGATGTATGCCAGAGCAAGTTGCTGCAGTCCGATAACGGAAACTAATGATTTCCTTAGTATGCCGCGGACATGCAGGCACACTGAGGGTTGAACCACAACCCACGTTGCTTTGACGAGGTGATATGGAAGGGCCTTGCCTGATGTTGTGTGGGGTAGATGGCAGCGGAGTGCATTTGTGAAACTGCTGTATGGCCGCTCATGCAGCATCGTCACCAATGGATGGCGATGGTGTTATGTGAGTAAGCGCAAATGCATACGAAGTGGTTCGTGGGACATGTATACCGATAATGGGCAGACGCGATTTTCCTCAATTGCGCTTTTATTGGAGGTATGCCGTGGCTGAAGGTTGCCGAAAAGGAAACGTTCTGAATAGCTACGTATTGTTGCCCCAGTGTACAACTTATATACTGCATGCAGCAACTCCTCCGCCACCGGTGCCAACTCCAGACCGTTCGCAACCAGTCGTCGGAGAACCGCCTGCAGGTATCGTGCCAACTGTTTATTTTACAGAACTTTGTTTCGTGAAATTATGGAATGAGCACGCAAAAAAAGACGTTGAAGAAAGGTGCAACAGTAAATGCTTCCGAAATCGAATGTTGCTCACCCCCGCCCCCCCCCCCCTCCCCCGTTTAACCTAACGGTATGAAATTACTACTAGTGAAACAATACAATGTTTGTCTCCTAAAAAATTCTACAGATTATAGTTAACCGGCAGAGTGCTTGCTTATGCCCTTTTGAGAGACAACACAGTTGAACCCTCTATTGTTCACAGATATCACGTACTACATTTCAAAGGAAGTGCGCTCGTATTATTTACCCGTTCATTTAAGCCACATTCATATAAAATATATAAGAACGAGGTCGAATTCACAAAGCTTTTTGTTCGTAAGTGAACTTTGACATTGTATGGTCGCCTTCGATCGCTAATAGTATGCTCGTCCCTCGCCGATGCGCGTTGTCGTCGATAGCAATAATATATGTATGTGCTTTCTTCTAAACGTAGAACTTCTATTAAGAATCACTCTCTAAACGTAGCGCTCTCACTTCTGATGGTTATACGATTCAGCACGTTAAACTGACTAGAAGTAACACTAACGCGCCCTTTACTTGCCGATAATACATTAAACTCATACATCAGTATGCAGTGGAAAAACGGTTAGCTAAACTTAACTGCGGTGCATTTTGAATACGCGGTAAACGTTCCTTTCGAACACTTTCGTCAAGTTAAACTTCGTATCTCAAGATTCAAAATTTCTCGTTTGAACTGTTAACCCGATAGAAAGGCAATCGATAACACGGCAGGTTCATGCGTACACATCAATCAGTGCGTGCAGTGTCATCTCCCCGAGCATGGGAGTGCATGCATGCGCGAGCCCTACGAAGTGTGCCTGCGCGTGCAAATTCTACCTTGCGCGACAACGGAAGGAACTCTGTCTGATAGTGCGAAATGTGAACCAGACAGCTGCAGCTGACTTCTCGCAGATATTTGTCGACAACCTCGGATTCTTGCATGATTCGCAGTGCATGCTGCCCGTTTGTCACAGTTTGGCGAAACTGGCCGCTGCAGGGACTCCGTGCACGGTGGCCGAGTCCGGTCAGCCGGGCGTGTGCGTTCCCCTGGACAGCTGCGGCCCACTGCAGGAGCAGGTTCGCCAGAAGAAGTTCCCGTCGCTGTGCGACCTGAAAGAGGGCGTCGCGTACGCCTGCTGCCCACGAGCCCAACCGCCGAGCCGGATGGTGATGGCCACGCCCATTGCGCCCACGCCCATTCCGCCCACGCGACCCCCTCTGGACAGAGCCTTAAAGATCGCCGGACTCAAGTACGAGAACGGAAAATGTACGTCTCGGAAAAGGACGACGGGGAGACGTGGTCGCTAGAGCACTGCATGCCTGAGTGACTGGAAAAGGATTAACGTCGCTCTTCGAACGGGTGGGCGTGATGCCCTTTCATCAGGCAGTTGCTTGCTTGGTTCTCCTCATTCTCCCTTGCGTAGTGTTATAGGCAAAAAATAATAAATAAATAAATAAGGAAGCAAATGAAACAACGACACTTAAGCAGACATTCAGACTATTTGGTGTCGTATGACAGGTGGACCATAGCGCATTGGGCAAGGGACCAGCGCAGAAACAAGGGTCTCGTTTCTGAGGTTGTCCATGTATAGTCTAATAATGAGTTGCAATTCACCTTTCGAACAACCACAACATCATCTCATAGCAACATCAGTACTGCGAGGGATGCCATAATGCAGGTCTTCGGAATAATCTTGGGCCGGTATTTTGTAGCGATGCCTTTTCCGATTCTATGCCTTTTCAGGCTTGTCGCGCTTGGCCAGTGGTCAGAGCGACGGTCTGCCCACATTATCAACGGGATCAGGCGGCCGTGTGTGGTGGATGATAAGAACAGCACAGAATAAGGCATAAGGCATCGCTACAAAATAGCGGCCTTGATCACCTAGGGTCCTTTGCGTGCACCTATAGGTATTAGTACACGATCGCTTTTTGATGAAGTCACCATCCTATAGTGTGGTCGTCACAGCTGGGCATTGTTGTGCCATTACCACAAGCCCGGATTCCGAATCTGCAAGATGCGGAATCTATCCTGCGAGCGCCATAATTCTCCCTTCACAAGACAAGATGCTGCGCCGTCGTGCGGGAGAAGCCTCGGCGAGCAGCGTGTTTAGACGTGTCCGCGTGTGCCAGACGGCCCGGCGCCGCACCTCCCTTGCCTGGAGGTCACCGCGCGCGCGAACTTTGAACCGGGTGGCCAGCGCGGTCGCTGGTTGGACCCCTCGGACGACCGTCGTGTGCTGACTTTGTATTGGGCCGTTTGAGTGACAATGGGCCTCGGGGATTATAAAAGCAGCGACACGCCGCTCGAAAACAGGATCTGCCGACCCCACCGGGAGAGAGTGTCGCTCCCGACTGGGGTGAGATGTGTAACGCGTTTTCGCCGGACGTCGTCGTGCGAGAACAGTCGCGTTTGTTGTGAGCACTCGGCCCCAGTGCCGACCCGTTCATGTCCTGTACGATAACCTGTATATAATGTATAAAGTCCCTTTTGTTATTCTCATCGACGCCAGGCTCGGAGTCATCGCTACCAACGCTCTGTCACGAAACGGGTGACGAGCGCTACGGGACCACAAAGCCGTAATCGTGGTGCAGCGGTACAAGTTCATAACAGCATCGAGCCCGCGACCTCATGCTTAGCTGTATAGAACGCAATAGCTCACGAACCATTGCTTTGGGTAGAGGCTGAATAGAGCGCAGCAAAATAGAACTCTTCTTACTAAATGAATAGTGACTACATCGGCGAAAGGTTAATAACGGACAAATTTACTGATTGCATCTAACGGCTTTGAGTGACGCTGCATGGTGGAAGGCTACGAAATAATCGTGGTCCTGTGGAGCATTTGAAAGCGCACCGTAATCTCAGTCTTCAGATTCTCTTTCATGAGGAAACCATATGAAATGAGACTGAAATGGGTTGCGGGTTTCGAACTCGCGACCTTGTGCTGAAGCGAGCACATAGGTTATAGCCGCCACGGCGCATGCATGACAAGGAAATGTGCATGGGGAAACACCTTTCCGAACTTTGTCTTCAAAAAAAAAAGAAAGAAAAGACGGAGCAGGGAGAAAGAAGAGACAAGCCTAAAAGCCTAATTAAACGAAGCAAGAGAGACAACTAATGATCTCAACGCAGTTGTATAAAATGCCTACTGATATATTCGCAAAATACGGCGTCAACAGCGGGACGCTTGCATGAACCAAGTTTGCTGACGGTATCGCAACCTATAGTGTAAACTTCGATATAATACGTTCAACTAAATATCGTAGGAGGAAGAGCTTGCAACCTGACGCAATCAAGTCCCTGCAGTGAGGAACTGCACACTGTCATCAGAACATATATCGTCTGCTCGGGATTCTCTGTTTTTGCTTTTACTTTTTTCAGACTGTGGCAAGACTCCTAGTAAACCTGGTCACATCGACTTCAGACCAGTCGTGAAAGGTGGGAAGGACGCAGAGCTTGGTTCCTATCCCTTTATGGTAAGCAGTTGCTGCAACAGAAGCTAAAGCACATTCCAAGTTTTGGGAATGGGCCACTCCATATTATATTAAAGGATATCTGCTAGCGGCAAAGATGATCCTGCACTGTATGTATTTTATTTATATCTGTTGTCTCTATATATAATTTCAAAACACATCGCGTTTACGGGGCGAAGCAAACTACCATGCCGTCATGATAGCGGTATATGTTTACAGTAAATCTCACGTTACATCGTGTGTTGCGTTATATCTGGACCGATAACTAAAACGTGTGTCAGGATCAGTACAGGTAAAGTATGAATATTACGATAGTCGATATTGCAATAACAACGGATTGCTGAAAAATAAACAGCGGAGGCCGAAGCGGACGATTATTAAATGTTGCTTCATTTAACGTGCTCACAAAAACATAATTTCAGTATTCAATCACATATGATTTAGAGTCCCATAAACCGAAACTACGATTCATTCCTTACAAAGCACCTCTGCAAGCCTTTTTCATATACGATGAAGGCGGCAGTAGTGAGGAAAAGTGTCTGAGATTGCTTAGGAGGCTGTCACGCAGTGCCGTAACTGATGTAGTCGTCAGTTCAACGGAATGACGTCTGTTCGGGTGGAAGCATCGTTATAAAGATAGGGTTAGGATAATGCAATTAGCGATTCTTTTCCAATTCTATTCTTTCTCGCGCTTGATCAGTGGTCCGAACGGGACTCGCGCCCACGTTGTTATCATCGAAGTCGGCAGGCCATGGATGGTGGAGGATATGAAACCAATATAACCGAGCGAACGGAACCCTTACATTGCACCGGTTCAGGTAACAGAGCAACTTCAAAACGCAATCACATTTTAGGGTGTACAGAGAGTCGTTCCTGGTGATCACGGTATCTGAACAAACAGGAGAAACAAGTGTGTTTGTTTGTTTGTATATCAATCAATGACGTGCTTTACAAATGGGATTCGAACAAACAAGCAAAATAAGTAAACTTGTTTCGACGTTATTCAAGGGCGTGCCTTTACAGACACTGTAAAGCTTGCCGTCAATGTAAAAGATTAGGGGCCTCACTTCAGTAGGTGTTTACTTTCACTTGCACTCTCAACACTCTTAAAACAGCTGCGCCTTTTGGGGTGTATGTTTGTCCCACAGCAATACTCGTCATATGTCTTGCTTGCGTTTCCTTTCTTGAAAACGCTGGGCTCGCTACTTTCCTGTCGAGAATGCTGTGCCATGCTGATAACGCGCATGCCACTCGTCACTTCGAAGTAGGGCTCACAGCATTAAAGGAAGGAAATACCGGCAAGACTGATGACGATTATTGTTGTGGGACAAGATACGGCCCAAAGGGCCGAAATTTCTTTAAGAGTGAAAAACGTTTGCACCCTTCTAGGCATATCTTGTCCCGTAACAGTAATCTTCACTTTTATTGCTTGCGTTTCCTTTCTTGAAAACTCTGCACTCGCTGCTTACCTGTCAAGAATGCTATGTCACGCTGACAACGCGCATGTCATTCATGATGTGCAAGTACTGGGCGCGCAGCGCAGCCTCAAAGAATGAAAAAAGCACGCAAGGTAGATGAAAATTATTGCTTGGAGAAAAGTCCCAAAGTATGCAAACATTTCATAGAGTGCGGTGAAAGTCTACAGGCTGCCCTAATACCACGCGCTGCTCTGCACTGTTCGCTTCCAGCTCCGCATGCTTACGTCGCTGATCTCCCCGCTAAGTAGCCTATTCGCTACGTTTACCCGGTTCCCCTCCACCTCCACAACAGCAGAGAAAGCACCATTTCTACGAGAAACATCCTTATTCCTGCTCTGTGTTTATGTGGCGATGCGGTTTGCGAGGCCGCCTTGCAAGTCGCACGTATACGTCAAGCACCTATGCCATGGGATGTCGCCTTCTCCTTTCGAGGTCACGCCGGCAGACGTCCGGTGACTGTCTTGGGTATAATGAAAACACCAGAAGTAAAACGCCGGTGGTTATATCTGTTTCGCAGGTGTGTTTCTTTTTTTCCCCGTAAGAGCTGTGCATGCAGACATGGGTGCAGCGCTCTCGACAGCGCAGGATTCCACGAACATCAAATGACCGAACGGCTCCGTTTCTGTACACGCAGAACTTTCACTTCGGCGTGTCTGTCTTGAGCAGGGCCTGTAGTGCCGTAATGCGGTTTTCCAGAAAAAGAAATGATGGTGCCAGGTTATTCCACTTTGGGTCCGCAAATGTTTCATGTCATCACTACAGGTTCTGCACTGTAACAAGCGTAGCACAATGTTTTATATCTTGGTATTTTCGATACAAAGCACAGCGTCTGTTGTGTCTGCTTTATTTCTCACGCTTTCCATGTGCAAGAGTGATGGAAACTTTTTTTCCCAGAAGCAGGGTCTCTCTGCTGCGGGCAATACAGCGTGTCGTGCGCTTTACCTTCTCGACGACCAGCTATAGAACAGCATGTTGCAGTATCAGCAGAGGTATACCAATCGGTAGTATTTGCCATGTCAGATATCCGCAGAAACAATGTATACAGGTGTCCCAGATCCCCTGAGTGTCGCATTGAGAAATTCCAGTTTCTAAGTACAAATTCATATAAAGTAATTAGTTTTGAACTGGAACATTACA
Source organism: Dermacentor albipictus (assembly GCF_038994185.2). Lineage (NCBI taxonomy): Eukaryota > Metazoa > Arthropoda > Arachnida > Ixodida > Ixodidae > Dermacentor > Dermacentor albipictus. The sequence goes on along the minus strand of NC_091823.1, from coordinate 47,100,896 downwards.
TCACGTGAAATATTCACCCCATTCATCAACAGCTTTGTTTTCATAGTGACAACAAAAATTCGTTTCTTTAGGCACGTATGACTATGACCAAAAACTTTCTTTTTCCAATTGCTTAAGGCGGATAGATAAGTTTTGCACCTAAGTGTTATTGAATCTGAGACTCTAATCGAAAACATCGCGAACATCGTGACATCTGTTGATCGCTTAACGACAGCAACAGGAGTTGAAGACGGCAGGCATAACTTCAGTTGCGATACCCATACAAAATGCTAGTGGAAATGTTTTATGACATATGCTGGTCAGCAACTTCAGTAGCATACTAGGTCAGAACGAATTGTGCCTGCTGTAGCTATGTAAGTTTAAGAATGGGATAAGTAATTGTGCCCATATTCCATCTTTATGTTACCAACTAGACATATAGAATACGCAGCAGTAGCTGGCACTGAGAAGCGAGGAGAGTGTACATGGGCGCGCAAGAGAACGAGTAGCCCTGTCTTTCTGATCACAAGATAAGTTTACCGGGGCAGTGTGCACTCTTACGGTGAGATTTTCGGATCGTTGTACTGATCCATTACTGCACCTGTTAAAATATTCTAGCGTCGTACTGCAAAAGAAGACCCGTCTGTGCCGAACATCTATGGTTTCTTGTTCCACAGGTGGCCGTATTCCGGGACAGTGTGAGGGTGCTGAACTTCTGGTGCGGAGGAACTTTAATTTTGGGATACGTGGTCCTATCGGCTGCTCACTGCTACTATGGCGACTTGTAAGTACCCTCATGTCCAACCAGTCCTCATTGAAGCTGTCTCTCTCTTTGCACATGTGCGGCGAATGAGTTGGTGCTGACGAAGTCTTTGAACGTTGGCTGATCACACTTTATTCCAGGTAGCAAGAAACAAAGAAAATAGTTTTGAAAAAATTTTACTCGGTATTACGCGATTCTAGTAAGAAAAATTCTAAAATAAAATCAATGACTGTATTGCGTCCAGAGTGACGTCAACACCCGCACACCACGCTCAGGCGTCGCTTCCGAATATATAATCTGGCGTTAAACATTTTTCTTTATTTTTCGCTTCCAATATGCAACTTAGTAACCCGTAAGCTTGAGAGAACTGTATAATATCTACATAGTGCATTTCATTTATCATTTTCTCTTCAGAAATAGCAGACGCAAGTTGCTTGGAGTACCGAAATTTTCAGTTACACCTCTCAGCTATTACTGGAACAAACAGTTGTTGGTCAAGAACCCCTCCATCGAGCGACTTTCAGTAGATACTAAGAGCGCGTGACGACGAAATTATGGACACGGGAGAGATTATTGAGCCCCAGGAATCATCGAGGATCGTGCAAGTGACTGTAATGCCAGCTATTGTAGTGATTGAAGTGGCTGCATGTCGACGCACGAACGGCGGATCATTATCATCTCTACCACCGCGCCGAACATTATGATCAACTTGAACCTAATTAAAGTGTGCCAGCGAATATTCTCTGAAAGGACCGGCTGAGCCCGTGGCCAATTAAGAGCAACACGTTCTTGGATTAAAATATACATACGCCCGGTTACAGCGTAAAGCGTCCAACTCATCGGCTGCTCGACAATTAACTTACTCGAGGAACGGCTGTCCTTCTCTGTCGATAAGTACTCGTAAAAACAGGGAACGTTCAAATAATTCAGGTCTAAATATTTATTTTCTCGACTGCGACCTCCACTCACGCATCGACATCTCTGGCACATTAGTTATCTTGAAACGCATACATATTAGCCTAGGAGTGTGGGCAATTGTGCTGCCAAAGTCCAGAAAGAAAAAGGAGGTGTCTTTTTTGGACGCCGTGAAAGGCCTGTATTCCTTGATAGTGACATGACTCAGGGCCACATAACGCGCGCTCAGCACCACCTGTAGCTTGTACACTAGCCTAATAAGCCAGTTTAAGACGGACAAGTTCACTCGAGCTACTTTTCTTTTTTTCTGGATCATGCAAACGTCCCGAGTGTCATTTTAAACTACCAGTGAAGTGCACTCCACTTTCCCTTGCCCCCAGTGTATAGGGTAGCGAACGGGACGCTCGTCCAGTTGTATACGACTCCTTGTATCCTTGCTTCCTCTCTTTCTCTCTGCTTGGCCCGTAGCCGACGCACTGTCATATTATCGTGACTTTTGTCCTTTTCAACGCAGGCGTGACACGCGATACGTTGTCCGCATCGGAGGCGTCAGCATATCGGACGCCAGCACCGAGCCCTTCGTGGAGCGCCAAGTGGAATCGGTTCACGTGCACCCGGACTTCGACGACCGGTTCCACTACAACGACGTGGCGCTTCTCTTCCTCAACCGATCGGCGCTGCAGCATATCAAGAAGCCGGTCGCCTGCCTGCCCGAGCCGGGCTCCGTGCCCGATTCGCAAGACCCCACCGTGCTCGGCTGGGGACACGACGATTTCGGTGAGCACGCACTTTGCGCTCAGCGTGTCCGGGGACTCGAGGGCGACAGTTTGGGCGAGTTGGTCTGCCATTATGTTTCTTTTTTATTGCTGCCCTCTCTTTATTCTTGTTTTGTCGTGTTTCCTTCATTCAATCTAAGTTGCCTTAATTATAAAAAACTCTAATAGAAATTATAAAAAAGGTCATCGTGACAAATGACGCTTCCCTGAGGAATTGAAAATACAGGCAATGAGCAACACCGCGACTTACTGCTGAGGGATATGTTTGGTTTGTGGCGCCTGATGTGTTAATAGTATAAACAAAATTCACTCGAAATCGAACCTTGACGATGACACCAAAGAAATGAGAACACAAAAAAATGACTTCTATACTTGTTTATTCACTATCACTGACGGGTTGTAGTGTGGTTTGTCACACATACTGTTGATATATACGCCGGGCAAGTTACCTCCTCAATCATGAAGGAATCTCCCAAACAACGTGAACCTTTACGCTACGCAGCATCTTGTCAGTTCAATCGTTTCTTTTGCGCATATACACATCATTTTCGGCTGTACTAGCGAGAACACTCTCTGCAGAGACGCCAGTCGAAACAGAGCTGCCTATGTATATCCAATGCCACTTCTACGTACTTCTCAGGTGCTGTTCATTCTGTTATATTACGCAACCGCAGCGGCTCTGCGAACGCCACTTTCTGAAATCAAGAAATTTACTGAATAGAAAATCGTCCTAGTTTAGTGTGCGCCAGCATGCTTTCTTGAGCAGTCCTGTTCTTAACGACCAAGAGCAGCGGCACCTACACATCTGACGGCTACGAAAACTGTGCGCAGGAGGAAGACTGCAGACGATTCTCCAGGAGGCCAGGATACCGCTCGTCGACAATCCGTCTTGTGAGCGCGCCTATATGAAGCTCGACTCATACGAGACCAAGTTTCCTCGCGGCGTCAACGACGACTTTCTATGTGCCGGGAACATCACGGATGGTGGTGTCGACGCCTGCCAGGTACGCTGCTAATGCTGTATCCTGTCAAACGTAACCCGCCACTCTGAAACACTCCGACTGGTCTAGGCGATACGAGATCCACGGATGTACGTATATACAGCGCAAAACGGATCAAAAGACAGAGCGCTATAACTAATCGTGTCGTCTCTCCCTTGCCTTCTTGTCTGTTTAGCGCTGCCTGCCAACGAAGCCTTAGGTTGGCTTTGAAATGAGACAAAGAAAAAAAATTCGCTTAACTCGACGTTAGAAAATTTATTTTTTCTATAATTTAGTCGTACTCTGCCAGCAAAGTTTCATTTATTGGCAGATAAACCACTCTTTACAATATATTGACCATTTAGAAAACAGAAGGCTGAACTTTAACCTTTAAGCATAGCGCCGGAATCGTGGTGACGTTGATGCTTCACAATTTCTCTAGCTTTTATTGCACAATTCTGACCCTTCCATAAAGTTAGGTCCCCGAATGTACGTGCAAAGCCCGCTGTAGGCTTGGCGTCATTTTAACACAGGCCAACTCTGAGAGGAAAAAAAAAAGTGACAAATGTCTCACAGTGCTTCTCTTGACACAATGTGATATACCCACCGCGGTGGCGTGGTGGCTTTGGTGTTCGGCTGCTAAGCCCGAGGGTGCGCGATCGAATCGCGGCTGCGGCGGCCGCAATTCGATGGGGGCCAAATGCAAATACACTCGTGCATTGGATGCACGATAAAGAACGCCAGGTAGTCAAATTTAATCCAGAGTCCCCCAATCGACGTTCCTTATTATAGTATCGAGGTTTTGGCTCGAAAAACCTTAGAATTTAATTCATTTTTTTACATTGTGACAGTCACTGAACGGATAAAACATTTGGCCGGTGATACACTAACGCACGTTTCTTATCACGCTCCGATGTACCACGATGCAACAATGCAACAACAGATTATTCGTGGGCAGCACTGTTGACCAATTTGTCGCGGTGCCAGAACACAGAACAAAATCGTCACCACCGTTTGCAAGCAATAATGTCGGCGGCCATGTCACGCCGCAGCAACTATACACTATTGCTACTAATCTCGACCTCCCCAGTTACGGCGTCTTGCACAGCCAGATTGTGTTTTCTGCACGTAAAGACCTATATAACTTAATTGATTACAATTATTACATGTTCTCGGGCTCCAAGAACGAAGTGGGCGGCGATAATCAAGCTGCATAATGACGTGTTTTGCTGACATCATTGACATGTATCTGCAGTCCAAAACATGAAACTGTCCTCACATATGTGTACTGTTGTCTCAAGGCAGCTGCGTTGGAAGCGATGCAGTAAGTAAAATAACCGTTGTGAGGACCGAACGGAGATTTGATTATGGAAAAATTCGATTACTTTTGACGGACGCACGTGAACAAGCCGCCGAACACACGTGGCTTTCATTTTCTTTCTGACCTACAGCGAACGTCTTTGTATATTTTCTTTGCAGCAAGATTCGGGTGGACCGCTGGTGGTGAACTCTACCCGGGACGGGCGCAATTTCTTCGAAACTATCGGCATCGTCTCGTTCGGCGTCGGTTGCGGGTCCGCCGCCTACCCTGGCGTCTACACGAGAGTCTCAAAATACGTGGACTGGATACTCAACGTCATGGCAGACGTCATACCGGACAAACAAATATACATTTAATTTAATAAAACTGTGGCGCCCTAGTTGTACATAAGAAAAGTACCGTCTCCGTTTTTTTTTTAAATTCCCCTCTGTCTCACACCACTTCACCTTACTGCTCTAACCATTGGCCACGAACGCGCCCAAATTCTCGCGGCCTAAGTCATGCGAACTTTGCAGCGGGTATTTGACTCGTACATGGTGTCTACTACGTCCTTCCTGTAGAGCAATACGACCCTGAAAGACAGCTAGGTGGTCCGTGTTCAACGCTGGAAATATACGGTATATGTATGGGCATGCGAGCAGCACTCGTTGCACTATGCCTCATGCGCAACTTTCCTTCACTCCACAGATTTTGCTGATGCTGGCCCTTCCTTCTTCTTCTGCGCTCATCCACATCTGCCCTACTGTGGGCGCGTGCGTTGATGCTGTCCAAGATCGTAAAGAACCCGTCACCCACACGTGTGGTCTCCTTAACTTCCGTCCTTCCTGGATCTACCGCTAGACGGACACCCCATCGGTTCTAGGACGACGGCACCGCCTGATTTACCACCCTTTCACAGCCCCTTCAAAAGCAGCTTGCTGATTAGCTACTCCTTCAGTGGGAATGCGAGCAGCACTCGTAGCGCTATATGCCTCATGTGCAACTTTTGCTTGCTCCACAAGTGCGTAACAATTTGACCCTGTATGCTAAACGGAGTGATAATCGCTCACTTTTGCTGCTCCCATGCCCACTTGTCTTATATGCTACTGTGTGTGATTGTCTCGACGTGGCGCTGTTGTTGTTGCAATGCGGCGACGTCGAGGAAAGCCCGGGGCCTCCAAGGGTGCAGAAGACGTCTCAATATTTCTCTGCCTCGAGTAGTCTTCCCGAATCTCAGTCTGATCAGATGAGTACCATCTTATTAATGCTTAAAGACAAAGAATACGACAGTCGAGTTTACTAAAGGTCCGTCCGAGTTGAAATCAGATATGAAGCATGTGAAAACCAGCCAAAAATCAATTGAAAGCAAACTAGCCGATATTTTCCGCCGTCTTGAATCATTTGAAAATAAATCTGAAGCATTAGACACTGTTTGCAATGATTTCGCCATAATTCAAGAAAATGCTGAGCGGTCGAAAAAGCAGCAGGGCACATAGTCTCGCGCCAGACGACTTGCATGGAAGACGGACCAAGGCGCAATACTTTTTTTTTTTACGGCATACCCTATTCCCGTGAGTCATGGCTGCAAACTGAACAACAAACTATGGATGCCCTGTCGTCAGCGATGGGAAATGCCTTGCCACCAAAGAGTTGAACGGGCGCATCGAATCGGGATTTTTTCAAATACGAAGTGTCGTCCGGTTATAATGAAACTATCAAACTTTACAATTAAGGAGAGCATACTTTCGTCGCGCAGCCAACTTAAAGGTAGTAATATTTCAGTATCTGAGGACTTCTCGCCTGCGACAAGGCTCGCTAGAAAAAAGCTTCTCCAATTTGGCAAAAACCAGCCTAATTCCCTCTCATTTAGACTACGTTTTAACAAGCTTTTCATTGATAATCTATGTTATATATATTATCCAACAAGTGACAGCGTTAAGCGATGTAAAAGTGGTGTTCCAGATCACGCAAGCGTATACCTGACGATCTGCGTCATCACCCTACTACATAGCAATGAGCGAGGTGCAATGGCGTATCTTAAACACCACAAGCCTCCGTGTTTGTTGATAACGCTAGAAGTGTGTTTCACAAACGCGAGGAACATGAATCGCTCATCGATTGCTGTCATGCTGGTATTATTGCATTAACGGAAACGTGGCTACAACCTCATATGCAAGATTGTGAAATCTTTGACTTGTCTCGATTTCGTATCTTCCGTTGCGATCGCACTGCTCGCAAAGGCGGAGGCGTACTAATCGCTATTTCAAAGTCCCTGTGATGTCATCAAGTCCACATTCACTGTAACCTGGAAGTTGTGTGCACTTGCGTTGATATCGGTTACAGTAAAATTACGATCGTTGTTTGCTACCGCGCTCCATTCTACCCATTCACTTTCACTGCTGAGCTTCACGATGTGCTTAACACCCTTACTTCGCGGCATCTTTCAAACCCCATTATATTATTGGGGGATTTCAACTTCCCCAACATATGCTGGACTATATGCTCCGCACTGTTACCCATTTTCTTCACGAAGTAACTACTTTCTTGATCTCTGCTCTGTGTTTTCCCTAACACAATTAGTATTGGAACCAACTATAGGATCTCAGACAGCGCTGCTAATCTCCTATACTTAATCTTATGCTCTCATCCTGACGTAGTTACCAATGTTTCACGCTTAGCGGGCTTAAGCGACCACCTAGGTCCTTCTCTCAACATATTACCTCGTGTGTTAAAACCAGTTAAAAAAAATGGCTGTGGCTTAGCTAAGGTTAAGCCCAGGATGCGAAGCATACTAGCCTTTATTTTAGTTGTTGAACCACTGTTTAGCCTGGTGAACTGCTGTTGCTTGGCTATATTTGGTTCGGCTAGACGAAGAAACTACTCATGCGTTACTCTGCTTCGCCTTCAAGAGTGGAACGCGACAGCGTTCCCGTCGACCCGCCAAGGGGTGTAAGACAATGTGCTACGGCGCAGTGACAACGCGCCCCGCACTGGACGCGGTGAGCGTCGAGCAACGCAGCGTTCGGCGCGGCACCAAAATGTGCACCTGAGCAAGCGACGCACGCCTGAGCCTTAGAAACAGCTCGTTTCTTAGGCAACACCGCATTCACTAGAGGCGCTTTTGTACCGCTTTGAAGCATCGTACTCGTGGCTCAGTGGTAGCGTCTCCGTCTCACACTCCGGAGACCCTGGTTCGATTCCCACCCAGCCCATCTTGCAAGAGTTGAGCCAAAGCCACCTAGAAAATCAGTCTCTGTAGCACGCCGCAACCTTCGCTTCTCATTCCAACGAGCAGCTCTGTCTCCAGGAGGCATCTCACCTCGTGAGTGTCTAGCAGAGGCAAGCGCAGCTGCTTATATACCGCCGCGACGCCGCGAGCGACGGCGCGAGTTGGAGCCCCGTTTGATGATGATGATAGCAACTTTATTGTACCGCCGGATAAGGAGGCCCCTACTCCCCGTCCCCGGCACACAGGCCTTGGGGACGGGGGCCGGAACCTCCGCGATTAGAAGCAAGCAAAGAGGTCTTGACTCTTCGCGGCTTCTTCCGCCAGGCGGATGGCGTGTTGCTGTGGAGTAGGGTCCTCGCTCCGCAGCAGGGCTTCCCAGGCCTCTCTACAATTTATGTTTGCTTTAGCCCCTGGTGAGCTAGCGCATTCCCAGATTATCTGATCGAGGGTCCCTCTCGCCCCACAGTGTTTGCACTTATCGGTTTCTCTGTCATGCATAACATGGTATGCCCAGACCGGGTTTACGAAGTTCCCAGCTTGCAGGCGCCGCCATGCGACTGGCTCTCTATTGTTTAGACTTTTATCCGGTGGTGGCACCAGTCTCCTGCGTAGCCGATAATTTTCGACAATCTCCGTATAATTTTGCACACGCTCGTCCATGTTCCGGCAGTCGGGCGGTTCCACAGCCACCCGGAAGTAGAGAGCTCGGGCTAACTCGTGGGCCGCCTCGTTGCCAGGAACGGACGTGTGTGCAGGGGTCCAAATTAGGCTAATTTTTCTGTTCAGCCGTCTACTGGCCAGAACCCTTGCCGCTTCGGGCGAAATCCTGCCCTTTCCAAAATTCCAGATGGCCGTTTTGCTATCGCTAATTATGAAATTTCCTTCCGTTCCCACGCAAGCGAGCGCTATCGCAACTTCTTCAGCCGTTTCCGAGTTGCGGCTTCTAATGGTGGCGGCCGATACGGGGGCACCTCGGCCGTCGACCACCGAGGCGACCGCCGCACCCGACTTGCCACTTGCCGCGTCCACGTACGCAACTGACTTGCTGTTCATTGAATCAAAGCGTTTGATTAGTGCTTCTGCTCTTTTTTCCCTCCTCTCCGTGTGGAATATGGGATGCATGTTACGAGGGAGGGGAGGAATGATTATATTTTCTCGGCAGTCCAGCGGGATGTTTGTCTTGCCTCGTAGTCCCCTGTCTGTTTGCAGGCCTACCATATCGAGAATAGCTCTGCCCGTGGTCGTTCGGCTTAATCTTTCAAGCTGCGAAATTCTGACAGCCTCCGCTATTTCGTCCCAGGTATTGTGCACTCCCATAGAGAGGAGCTTTTCTGTGGAGGTGGTAATTGGTAAGCCTAAGGCCCTCTTTATGCACCGTCGAATGAGCGAGTCGAGTTTCCTCCTCTCCTCTGACCTGATGTTTAAGAAAGGCGTGGCATAGCACACGCGGCTTATTACGTATGCTTGGGTTAGTTTAAGCAAGCTTCTTTCCTTCAGGCCTCGTCCTTTCAGCGCGACCCTTCTAAATATGCCAAGTGCTTGTGTGGCAAAGCCCTCTAGATTTTTGATTGTCCCATCATTATATCCGTTTTCCTGTATGAAAAGTCCTAGGATTCTGATTTGGTTAACCTTTGGGACTGGTTTCCCCTCTATTTTAATGTCAAATTCCCAGCTACGCTTGCACCGGAGCGACTTTGGGTTGTAGACGAATAACTCCGATTTTTGCGGTGAGCACGACAGACCCCTACCGGCAGCATAGTGCACGACAGTATCCGCCGCCGCCTGCAGGCGCTCCTCGATGCTAGCATCGCTGCCCTGATTGGTCCAGAGGGTGATGTCATCCGCATAAATACTGAAATTTAGTCCCTGTATGTTTCTCAGAGCTTCGGGGAGGCCCCTCATCGCCACATTGAAGAGGAACGGGGAAAGAACTGAGCCTTGCGGCGTGCCCCTGCTTCCTAATTTCAGTGTTGGAGATTCAATATCTTGGAACTTCATGCAGGCAGTTCTGTCTGACAGAAAGTCCTTTACATAGTCGAATGTTCGCGCGCCTACCCCGATTTCTTGGAGACCGCGGAGTATCGCTTCGTGTTTAACATTATCAAAAGCCTTTGTCAAGTCCAGGCCGAGGATTACCTTGGCGTCTCTAGAACGTGAGTCAATGATGTCATGTTTTAGTCGGAGCATCACGTCCTGCGTACACAAGCCCGGTCGGAAGCCGATGATCTCGTGCGGCCACAGATCGTTCTGCTCCATAAAGTGCGTCAGTCTGGTCTGGACTACGCGCTCCATCAATTTCCCCATGCATGAGGTTAGGGAAATGGGTCTTAGATTTTCTAGTTTAGGGGGTTTGCCCGGCTTTGGAATTAGGATCACGTTTGCCATCTTCCATTGGCGTGGCAAGTGGCCTTTAGTCCAAATTTCTTGCATGTACTCCGTCAGAGCGCTGATGGAGGCATCGTCCAGATTTCTTAGAATTTTGTTTGTTATCCCGTCAGGGCCCGGGGCTGATTTGGTTTTTAGTCCCAATATTACTGCCCTGACCTCCGCCTCCGTGATGGGTGCGTCGAGCTCCTCATTGGGGGCTCCGTCATATTCCGGGAGGGGGGTGCTAAGCGTATCGCCAATGTACATGGTGATCAGTTTGTCCATAAATTCCGCGTCTGTACCCTCATACGCGAGCCTGGCTTTTGATAATCTAATTCCCGATAGGGTTTTCGAATTGGTCGGATCTAATAGGTGTCTCAGCAGACCCCACGTTTTGGAAAGGCTCATGCCCCTCTCCATCTCGTCGCATCTGCTGCACCAATTCTGTTCGCATAATTTAATCGCGTAATTTTCAATTTCTTTGTTATGTCTAGCAATCCGCCTTCTAAGATTACGGTTCCATTTTTGCTTTTTTAGTCTGCGCTCCATACCGCGTTTTGCCTCCCACATGTGAAGCAGTTTGCTATCCATTGTTTCCGGGGCATCGTCCCCTTCAATCGTCTTGGTTGCCTCTTCAACGTGACGCGCGATGACCTCCGTCCATTTCTCTATGTTTGTGATTTTCCCTATGGCAGCTTTCTCTCGTTTCTCCCTAAATAATCCCCATTCGGTGATCCTCGGTCGACGCACACGACGCGTCTTCACCCCTTTTTTAAGGATCGAGGCCAGAATGAAATGATCACTTCCGAAATTGAGCTCCGAGTTTTTCCAATTCAGATCTGTCATATTTTTTGAGAAGGTCAGGTCAGGGGAGGTGTCTGCGCACACGCTGTTACCCACCCTGGTCGGACAGCTAGGGTCCGTGTGTAGGGTGAGTCCTAGCTCGTGCGCATCCTCCCATAGCTGCCAAGATCAAGAAAAACTTAGCTAGCTCAATATTAATAGCGTCGAAATTTGCCCTATCATAGAGGTGAATTATTTTTTATGCGAAGCATATTACGAGAGCTCGACCCAGCTCCTCAGGCGCGGCGGTGTCGCCTTCAATACCACGTGACACCGTGACGTCATGACAGAGGAGAAACGGGGCTCCATAGCTGCCTGCCTTTTGGATCTTGTTTAGCGTAACCCCATTCCGGATAATGCAGCGCATCCGGAATGGGGTTACGCTAAACAAGATCCAAAAGGCAGGCAGCTATGGAGCCCCGTTTCTCCTCTGTCATGACGTCACGGTGTCACGTGGTATTGAAGGCGACACCGCCGCGCCTGAGGAGCTGGGTTGAGCTCTCGTAATATGCTTCGCATAAAAAATAATTCACCTCTATGATAGGGCAAATTTCGACGCTATTAATATTGAGCTAGCTAAGTTTTTCTTGATCTTTTCCTAAGCCAACTTGATGATCGCGCGGTTGATGAGAACTGGATCGTTTTCAAAAGTAAAATACATAAGCTCACCGACAAGTTTATTCCTTCTAGTGTAATATTCTGCAATGTCAAGAAGCCCTGGTTCAACGTCCAAGTTCAAAGACTTTCCAACCGAAAAAGACGACTGCGTCGAATAGCGAATAAAAATGCACTGGCATTTAAATGGGATGCTTATAAGGAGGCAAACAATACTTACACCGAAGCTATAAAACTTGCCAAACAGGCATTCCGCGTACACACTTTGCCCACAATGCTTGCGAATGACCCTAAAAAGCTTTGGCGTGTTATTAGCACTTCCAAAAATCATTCGGTCGCGCTTATTGATTCCAGTGGTTCACCGGTACCCGAGGATGTATGGCCCCACGTCCTTAATTCTGTTTTGTGCAATAACTTTGTCGTAAGTAATGACCCTGTGCTTCCAACCCTTGAGTGTTGAAATTACCCACCTATGGATTTTATTATCATTGAACCTCTTTGGGTCGAAAATGTAATTAAAGATCTGAAGTTGTCAAGTCCTGGTGCTGATTTGTTTAACGCTAACTTACTGAAAAATACTGTTGTTTATTCATCTGTTCTGCTTTCAATTTTTTTTTCAGCAATCTTTAGATACCCATCAGCTACCTGCAAGTCGGAAGGTCGGAAAGGTGGTCACACCACCTTCCCGAAAATTCGCCCCTCAACTACCGCCCCGTTTCCCTCGCCAGCATTCTTTGAAAAGTTCTTGAACATATTTTGTACTCAGATTTAGCAAAGCACTTAGACAATAGTTCATTTTTCAGAAAAGCACAACATGGTTTTCGAAAAAAACTTCTCTTACGAAACTCAACTTCTTTCTTTTACTCACAGCCTTCATCTTATTCTCGACAAAGGTTCATTCGTAGCTGTGTTTTCTTTGATTTCGCCAAGGCCTTCGTCAAAGTGTGCCATAAATTGCTTCTATTTAAGCTTATTAACCTAATCTTGATACTAGCCTGTTTACATGGCTTGAACACTTTCTCCTTAATCGGTCACAGTATGTTGTGTCAATAATCATGTCCCTTTTAATCCTGTAGACTCTGGTGTACCCCAAGGATCAGGTATAGGCCCTCTTTTCTTAATTTACATTAGCGATTCACCCAATGATGCTTTTTTAATATTTACCTTTTCGCAGATGACTGTGTTATTCTCCGTGAAATATCAGACAAATGTGATAACAAATTCTTACAAGACGATATAAATGCTATCTCCAACTGGTGTGACGTGTGGTTAATGAAACTTTATATAACTAAATCTAAATGTATGCGTGTAAGTCGCAGCAATATTCCTCAGCCGAGCTATTACCTTAATGATACTCCCCTGGAAGTCGTAACCTCCTATAAATACCGATGCGTACGCATAACCTCGTTGTTGTTGCACACCGATAAGGTAATTAAAAATAATGACCATATGCTAGGCTATCTTCGCCGGAATTTTTCTTCTGCTCCTACATCATTAAAATTAATCTTATATAAAACGCCTATTAGCTCCAAAAGGGAGTACGCCTATGCAACCGGGACCCGAACCTCGAAACCCCTATTCAGTTGCTTGAACTAATCAAAAATAATGCCACGCGTTTCATTTATAGCAATTATAGTCGCACATCAAGCGTAACGTTCATGTAAAACTCTTTGATACTTCCTCCTCTCTCAGGCCGACGTATGTGCTTGCGCCTTGCTTTATTTCATAAACTATATTTCCACAATTCTTACCCGTGTGGTAATCTTATATCATCTCCTTTCGCATTGATCATAGCCATAAGGTTGGAATAATTCAATTCCACACCAGAACCTGTCACGAATCCTTTACTCCTAGAACTTTTCAGGAACGGAACCACCTTTTGCTGCTTTGTTATTTAATGTATACGCTTCTGACCCACTCCCCTCTGTAATACTTCGGTCTTGAGGGTACAACATATATATATATATATATATATATATATATATATATATATATATATATATATATATATATATATATATATATATATATATATATATATATATGGTGTCCCAGCTAATTTTAGCCAGAGCTTAAAAATATGCGAATACCACGTAGCTGGACAGAACCAAGGTAATGTTGCTTGCCGTCGCTTGGATTCCGCCTACTTAGATAATTAGTCTTCATCAATTATTCGACTTCTCAAATATTATAGTTAGATTACAAGTGTCGATGAGAAAATTGTAGAGCGACATGCAAAACTATCAATACAGCTTTCTGTTGTTCAATACGTGCTAAATAAAATTGTTCTTTCGAGGATGAAAGAAGTCCGCGAACACGTGCAAAGTGCCTCGAGCGGCCAGTCACGCGGCAATATAGAAACAAGTCACCGAAGGGCTTTTTCATCTTTTTTTCAAAATTGACAAGCATTTCACAGCAGTGCAAAAATAAAAGCAAGAATGAAAAACTTAACTATGCAAAGCTTTATAAACAAAGTATATTTTTATTTTAAGAAATGATGTGAAAGGAGATACAGTACCACGTTACAGAACCTGACATACAATGTGACTCGTTCGCCGGCCAAATTATCCGCTTACTGCAACTGATTCACGAGAGTTACAGGTGCTTGAAAATGAAATCGTTTGCAGATGCAACTTCGATTCGACGCCCTTTCTGCGTCAGCTTCCCGCCTTTCCTTCTTTCTCTTTTCCTCCTTCCGCATCAACGTAAAACATGAAAAGCCAATTAATAGTGAACGTCCGTCTGTCAACTAAAGAGTCACAACCACTGCCTTAAATGTAGCGGGAGTTACAGACATTTGCCTTTGTCAACGTACAATCTCGATTTTCCATGCCGCATATGGCCTATATAGTGACACTGTCGATCGGTTGACATGGAGCGGTCTCTCAGTGGACGAGGACGTCCAGACCTCTGATAATCGGACGCAAACATCGGCAGCACTGCCTCAGCGGTCACCTTTTTTTACTTACTATGCCGACTTTCTCGTATATCATAAAGCTTGTGCAGTCGTGTATGTTTGTGCGCACGTTTGTATATTTGTTTCTTTATTCTTCAACCTCGTCATGCGGAGTATTGCATGCCAAGCATTGCAATGGGCCAGGCCATTTGTACTCACTCACTCACTCACTCACTCACTCACTCACTCACTCACTCACTCACTCACTCACTCACTCACTCACTCACTCACTCACTCACTCACTCACTCACTCACTCACTCACTCCTTCGCTTATTTGCGAAGGGCCACGTGCAGTCCTATTTCTCGTCGACGCTACATCTGACGATAACGCGGAAGCCTTTTAGTGCGGATCTATGAAATGCTCTAAACGGGTGCACACACCGCAAGAGCTAGTGTTCAGGCCAGTTGGTAGTCCATGATGCGAGGTGTTGTAGCGCGTTCCTCCACGTTGTCCCCCTTAGTGACACGTTACTCCCCCTCGCATCATGTCCACACAGCGCATCTACTCGCCGAAAGGTGTCGCCTGACACTTGAAAAAAACACGAGCAGGGTGAGAGTGGAGTGAGCACGTGGCCCGAGGAAAGGAAAGGAGGGTCTTTCCCTGCGCCTGATTACGCAGATCGCGTGCGCGCTTCGAAGAAGACGACCCGTTGCTGCCTCGTTGTGCAAGGCCGCGCGCCTCTGCGGCCACCAAGACGCATCGAGCGTGGTTGCGGCGGCGAGTACCCGTCATCGTTGGTGCGGAAGGGGACAGGCCGCGCCTCTTTGTGTGCCCGGTACAGGAAACACGGCAAGAGGAAACGGTGGAGACACGGTGGTTGCTGCTGGCTGGAGGATGCGGCGGCGGCGGTCCTCCGCTCTGCTTCTGCTTGACCTCCTCGTCCTCTTATTCCTTCACGAGGAGGCGGAAGCAGCCAGAGGTAAATGCGTTGATCGCTGCGTAGTCAGCTTTAGTAGCCCTAAAGCATTCTGTTTTGGGCGCCTTCCAGCGTGCTTGAGTCAATACAGACCAAACTCTATGTAAAGAGACCGCTTGATCGAAGTAAGAAACGCTTGAATTCAACCAGTCATCTTTGTTATTAATCAACTAGTCAGCTTTCATACTACTAGGTACGAATTCAATGGGGGTCAAACTGCCCATGATATCGGTGCTTTTCTCTATTGGTCACTTTCGACGACACTCGATGTTTTTAATTTGGATGATGGACAACCGTACTGAAAATTCAAAATTGCGTACCTCTGCAACCTGCAGTTATGAATTTCGAAGCAACGGTGTTTAATGATAACTGTCATGCTTAGGCTGCTGCTGCTACTCTACTCCCATTTTCTCTTCGAGCCATTAGAGTCGCGTAATCAGCTTGTCCCACTGTTATCTCTGTAACGTAATCTGAACCAGATGCCTTGTAAGACTGCATTCAGGAGGATCAGCTGCCAGAGTGTCTGCACAGGGATTTCTTGATAGTTTTGAAAATCATTCTTTTTCATTTAGAAAACTACATATTATAAATGTTGCAACATTGTTTCTGCACACCTTTTGGCTGTCGTGAAGTAAATGTACTTGTACAGCACGCAGACTTTCGTGAACAACAAAATTCTAACTGACGGTAACTTTTAATGGGGAGCCCTCGGCAGAAATTCCTTAATTCCTGCAATGCCTCGGCGGCACAAGCTCCGGCCAGCTGGTGCTACTGCTATTGTTACGATTAATAATAATAATAATAATAATAATAATAATAATAATAATAATAATAATAATAATAATAATAATAATAATAATTGGAACGAACAGAACTCGCTATTATCATGCTTAACGCGCGGTGTTTGAAACAGCTCATAAAGGCGCGGGGTTTTCATCTCCAAGAAACGTACAAAATCGTTGTTACTGCTCAGTACGCAAGAACTCGAGGAAGCACGCCCCATAGCTATAGTTCGACTGCTAACGTCTCAGGTGTACAGGCATAGATAACAAAGTCAGAGCTTAGAACTCTGCCAAATGCGGCCTCACTTTGGTGGGGACAAAAGTGAAGGCATAGATCTCGGTGCGGTTTCGTAATGTGCCTTCCTCCCTTATGTATTCTTTGCTTTCTGTCTTCGTGTTGCAACGAGTTCGAGCTGCTGAATGGGTTGGTGTTGAACTAATTTTAAGCACGTAGCGTACGGGACAAAGAAGGAGTTCGGACAAGATAAGAAACAAGCCTTCAACCAAAGTTTTATCATGTTTTCTTTTTTGTACCGCCTGCATTTACGCACAGACACAAAACAGCAAATCGAAAGAAGGAAACGTTCAAAAGTATGCGTAGTACGATCACTCAGTCGCGTCGATACATAACTATCTCATGTCAGTGACAAGAAGGCATTAGCATGCGCGTCGCTGAAGGCTAATGAATTCGTCGTCCTTGCTGCGCACGCTTATTTGGGAGCGTGAAGGGAGTGACCTAATTGAGACAAGCAGCAACGTTCGAAGGCACAAGCTATATGACTCCTTCTCAGCCGCTTACAAATTTACGACTTTTTACACGGTGGAAATAGGCAAAATTAAGCGATGAATTCTATTTTTGCTCATACTTTCCTACAAGGCTGTCCTATCCATATGAGTATCTCCATAAAATACGATCAGCAGGTTGTGCTCTGAAAATGCTGTAGTAGCGCTGCTTTAGAGTGGCTCATTAACATTACCGCGAAGTGTCTTCAAAACACTCAAGCGCTCTAACAGAAATAGCGTACACGGCATAAGGTAGGGGTATCAACGATATGAAATATGTAGTTGGCTACCCTGTACTGGCGAAAAATCATAAATGTCACATGGGAGGAGAATAAAAAAAGGCGACGATGGAAAGAGAGCAAAACAAAGTGTGTGCATGTACGATGGAGCTTCTAACAACACTCGCAGTCCATCGCGCAATCCAAAAGGTTAGAAAAGACGCAGCAGCGCCTTTATTGACAGATCCAACCCCACAGTGGTCGGGGTCCATATTGAAGAATTTCCCACTCGAGAGGTGGGTGGTTGTCGCGAGCTGTTACCCAGCGCAGTGTTTTTTGCCTTCACTCACTTAGCCTCGAATCAGATGATCGTACACGTTGTGCTCGTTCGTCAAATGAACACTTCCTCAATTTTCTCTCGTTCTTTCTGCACCTCATGTACCTCCGGCTGTACAGTGGCCAGGGGCCCGTGCCGCGCCAGACACCCGACGAAAAACTTCGAGCTGACCGACGGCCGCTGCATGCCTGTGCACGAATGCCTGCAGTCGCTGAAGGACGTGGGCCGCCTGAAGTTCCCCATCTTCTGCGGTGTCGAGATCCTCCTGCCCATTGTGTGCTGTCCGCTCAGGAACCGTCCCCGCGGGACGGCGACGACTCCTAACGAACAAGTCGCCGGTGAGCGAATAAGGGTAGCATGCAAGACTATACCTGCGATTTCACTGTTGCGAATAACCTGCAAAAAAAAAAAAAATCCGCCTCCATTTCGCTTTGTTAAAATGGTTATGCAGAGAAGCTGTTGCCTTCAAGCCCTCAACTACAAGCGACCTACGTCGCACGCGCAAGCACCTCTGCGTAAATGCAGCATACAGGCTCATTCTTCTGTAGGTCCTCCTCCAAGCGCAAGTGCGTTTTTGGAATAATGAAATTTTTAAAACTTTAAAACGGCGTAAGCAAATTGGTAAAGTACGTCTTACATACAAGCTGCAGACGTGATAGCTTCGGATGGTAATTAGAATTTGCGAGAAAACATAGTTATGTTATGGTTAAGACAAAGCCATTTCCAAGCTGCCGTTTGAAGCCTGTACGAGCGGCCGCGGCCGCTAGGTGGCCGTACTGATTTTTTCGGCGAATATACAGAACGAACACTCTAAAAATCTAACTGGAGGCTAACAGCTTGGCTGTAAAAAACGAAATTCTACGAATTTGGTGAACATTTAAGTGAGTACACCTAAAATGTCCCTGAAATATTTTTAGTTTAGCATTAAGAGGCCGTTTTAAAAAAAATTACATGACTACATGAGTTCTCACTGGTAGGTGTTCTGGCTGCTTCCGCCCATGAAAACAATACAGTCACGGCGGGGACAGCCAATCCCAGATAGCATTGACGTAAGATGAGTTTTGTTAAATTAAAGGATAGTACTGAGACGACATTTAGATCTTTTTTTTTGCGTTAAGTGAGCGTGGATGTTGAAACCGCAAGAAAATCAAACACTGGCACTCCTCAGAGAGCCATATGCAATTTATTATAACGCCCTTTCTACGAAAAGTTGCCGTTTCGTTCCCAGGAACTCTACATCTTTGTGTCGTGAAGTTATGACGCGGAAAGTTGTCAAGAGAGAGGGAGCAGGACATGGGGACGGTTGTGGCACTCGCTCTGGCTGACTCTCAACTTGAGTTGGTTGTCAGCGCTGTTGTGTGAACCTGTCTTAATGTCTTCGTCCTCGTCATTGTTGGCGCTGATTTTTATCAAAAAAATCTTTGATAAAAAAGCTATCAAGCTTTTGTTTTATGATGCGGCTCTTGTTTACTTCTATGGCAAGGTGCTTATTGAACACGTCAAGAAGACCTAGAAGTGTACATAGGGCACCGACTGAACAGCCATTTCAAAGTGAGGTCTGTGATTTGTGGAGACATATAACAAATAACTGTTGGTATTGTTTTCTTCACGAGAACTGCTCCTTGGTGTTTACTAAAAGGTATATTTACCGCAAATAACGCGCAACAATATAGACACATGATCGACGACCCTGCCACCCGAATCGTTATGTCTACCATGCACTGCATGTATTATTTGCGGTAATAATGCCTTTCAGTATTTTTTGTCTCCTGCCATTATTCCGCGAATGTAATCCAATAATATTTGTTTGCGAATACGCTGAAGGCCCATTTTAAATGGTTTGGTTAAAAAAAAAGAGCAACAGTACATTTATGTAATTGTTTTTTTCACTAATGCGCAATAATATCCTAATCTCAGACTGTTGCAAAAAAAAAGTATAAAATTCGCTAGCTCGAGGATAACATCCGCCAAAATGGCAAAGGTGCAATCTAAAGCCACGCATTCTTTAGAGAGAGAGAGAAAAAAAAGAACGTGCGAGCAAAAGGAAAATAATTTTATTCAGATACACTCACGGGCCGAATTTGCAAAGCTTTTCGTTCTTTGTTCTTTGCCATTGACTGGTCGCCTTCGTTAATAATACGCCCAGCATAAAGATTGACTAGCGTTTTCTCTTAAGAGCAATTATGTCATAATATCCTTTTGTGAATAGGGATCCTGCTACCGAATTCACACACACACTCAAAAAAGCTTTTTCGATTTTTGTGAAAACACACCTACGAGTGTCTTTGACCTTGTGATTTCTACCCGAGATTTTCCCAAGCATCCATGAAAAATTCGACTTAAGTGCATGTAGGTTGTATAAAATTTACGCAAGAACATTAGCTCTAATGATCACACCCCGTTGCGATGCACTTCGAATCGAGGCTGCTGACTAAAATGTACATGCATACACTCTTCAATGAGCACACTTTAGGTGACTATGATTTCAAACCAAAACACAGCTAGTAATAGCACCTACGAAGTGCTTTTTTTTTCTTAAATGATACGGTATACACAAGTTATGATTGGCTCTTGGAGAATCGAACAACTCAAAGCCATACTCAGCGCCGGAAAAGCTGTATAAGTATTGGCAAAAGGACTGTCTTTCGAGCCGCTTCATTGTCTCTGCAACTTACTGGCCCGCAATACACTATCCAGCCGCAGCAAATCTATCGTCGCCGTATATATAACTGTATTCAAGGGAATAATGTGGGAGTACTTAACGGAGTAATTAAACTGGCACAAGTATGAGCGCGTGTACATGGAGTACATATAATTTTTAAGTATACGTGTACCACTTGCCACGTGTCCGCGACATGCGTGATCGTGGGTTGCGATGAAAACTCCGCTGATGCCGGCAACGAAAGTTGACGCCAACGAGTGCGGTGCTTAGAGTGGCACGATAAGACAAGTTCCGAGAACCTCGACTCGTTTTTCTCAGTTACACCACGGGGCATGGGCGGTTTGGGCGGCTTGGCTGTGGGAAAATACCTAAACGAGATTGCAAAGTGAAACAAACGTAAACATGTTTTTTATGAGTCCCACGTCATTTGGTCTGACAGAGCGGCAAACACTTTGGGCATTGATGAAGTGGTTCTGGCAAAAAAGAAGCAAACACAGAATGCAGATGGAGGTTCATTCATAAAGTTTAGGACTTCAAGCTTTCTTTTAGAACTTTAAAATTTATTTTAGGTTTACTAAGATAAAAAGAGGAAATTTGAACGCAAGTAGGGCGGAGCGTGGCATTTTAGCCTGCTTTCCTGTGGTACGCACTTAACGAAGCATTGTCGAATGATTTATTTTGACTGGAGAAACGCATTACATTAGAAGTGTTTGTAGAAAGCGCTTGACCAACACCCCCCCCCCCCCAACCCCCACCCCCACCTCTCCCCATAGAAAGGAGCTGGACATGTAATAACAATGAATCATATGAATATTTATTTTGCGTGATATTTGAAACGATAAACGGTTTGATGTCGTGATAGCGCAATAAAACCAGATGGAACAAAAGAGTGAACAAAGTGCTCTGCGCTGTGTTATTTTTTCGCTGGGTATCGGGACATTAAGCCATGTTCTACCAACAAGCCCCATCGTACACTTTTCTGATGAGCGGCAGTTGCTCACGGTCAGCAAAGTACAAGTACTTTTAAGTTTGTGGCCATCAATATTTCTATAAAGCTTCAGAAAAATCAGCGAACGTTTCACCCTTATTTAATTGGAGAGGCTAGCATTTATTGGCACAAAACGACATTGGACTGACGAAACCAGTTCCTTTCTGTATAAATGTTTCATCACCTGTCGAAGAAATGGAGGCTGGTAGAAGGGTCAAACCGTGGGGTCTTGCATGAGAGATGCTGATATATGAAAGCAAATTGAAGTAAAAGGAAAGCTGCTGAAAGGTCGAACATTGTACGTGAAGACGTGACACGACTTGGTCTTTTGCTCTTGGTTCATTTGCTTATCAAAGTAATTGAGGGAAAGTCGAGCAAGAAAAAAAAAAAAGATCACCGTTGGAAGCATAGGCCTGCGTGGAGCTTTCAATAAGGGCTAAACTAACTTGCCGCGCCACTCCCTCTCTCTCTCTCTCTCTCCCCCCCCCCCCTGTAATGCTCATTCTTTCTTTTCTCGTGCTTCCCACGGTGACACATTTCACCGACATTCAGCGGGAAATTAAAGATCACTACAAAACCGTGTAATATGCAATATTTATTATTTATTCGATCAATTGTCGCTTACCACATTTCCGCATTGCGATGTGCTAGGCTGTCGTTTAATGTGCATACTGATCATAGCCTATTTTAAACAACCTTCTACCAAGCACCACACAGTAGGATACAAGCAGGTGTGGAGGAACGTTATTAGCGTTTTTCTCCTTTTGTACAGGAAAATTCATAAGGTGTACATTGTCGCGCCGTCATAACTGTGTAGGTCTTTTTTCCGAACTCACCTCAGTAGAAGGAAGACGCTTAAATAAGTTGCATCTTCTTAGATGCGAAACAAATTCCACAAAAATCTTGCTTATTACAAGGCCATTGGTATTAACCACCCTGGATGCTAAAACGAATAATCCGAGTAAAGGCTCTAACATATACACATCATGTACTCGCCTATTTTGAGCAACAGCCTGCATTATTTTGACAAATGCTGAATGACCGAAGCATAGCTTGTAGACAGCGCAAAGTCGTGCTCAACAAACGGCAGAAGAAACTATAGAAGGCATAGGCGGAAAGTTCTCATTTCTCCAGGGTGGTGGGGGAGGCTTTGCAAATAAATAAATAAATAAATAAATAAATAAATAAATAAATAAATAAATAAATAAATAAATAAATAAATAAATAAATAAATAAATAAATAAATAAATAAATAAATAAATAAATAAATAACCTTTAACAACAGCTGAACTTGAAGAAACGTTGTGTGACCTCGAAGAACCGTTCACTGAAGTGACGGTCTTGGGTAGCTACAAGACCTCATACAATGAGACAGTTCAATTTCACAGCCTGAGTCCCCTCGCACCAACAAGAAACTGCTGTCTCTCGGATGGGCCATGTGAAAAGCGGATACAGTGAAACACGTTAGGAAGATATATGTGCTTTCTGCGTGTTAGGTCGCACAAATACACATCAACGATGAAAGCCATGTACGCCTTCTGAAAATTATAATTCTCATAGATATAGTCAAGAAGTATTTTCCTGACGAAAGGTCATTTGAGAAGATAAGACATAACAGGTTTAAAAATCACACAATAATACAATTCTTCAACACAACTGCTAGTACCTTAAAGCAATGTGACTTCATGTAACGACGTAGTTTGATTACTTGTCAAAGCATGCTTTATATGCCATTGGTTTCATTTATTTCCCGGTGGCGGAATAAAGGTATATAGGATAATAAACGATGAAGCTTACGGATAAACAACCATATTAACAACTAAATTGATAAATAATATGACACAGAGATATCTCAAGAGTGCGACAGGACAGGAGAGCAAGTAGGAACAGCGTGGTATGCGTTATTGAGCAGCTGATGCACCATATGACGAATCAAAATTGATAAGGAAAATGCACAGCATTGACTAGGGACTATTATACAATGGCGCAACCGAACGTCTTTGCGTAACCAAGGGCGCTTTAACGTAAAGCTATTCCAAACTTTTCTATTCCAATTCTGCAATCAGCCCTCCGCGATTGGTCAAAAACTTCTTTGGACCACCCCCACTTCGCCTGTCTTTCACGCGACGTCACGAAAATCACCATCGCTCTCCATCTGATATGACGTGTACACACTGATTATGCAGGATTGAACCGAACAAAAGAAAAGTAGTTATTTATGATTCGACGCCTCTTCGCCATTAGCCCTCTGCTATTGGTCAAAAGTTTTCCGGCTGCACCCACTTCACCTGCCTGTCACGCGACGTCGGAACACCGCGAAAGCTCACCGCGTCAAAGTGACGCGTGCGCTTTGAAGCTACATTAATATGCTAGACAAAATTGATTCTTTTCCTGAATAGCCGCAGGCTGCCCCATTCCGAAAGGAATAAAAGATGGTTACCACCGATTGCGCAGGCACTGGCTACTCGCACCTGCCGTAGAGCATGGGTTTATTTGCGTAGAATAATACTTTTTGCATGGCTGTGTAACGCTTCGGGAAATTTCAGCACGTTTATGACTTCGCTCTGCCAACTCTTTTTTGCTGAAGACCAGATTTAGCCTTCCGCCACTCGCCGCCGCGATTTTCGACCAGACACCTCAAGCTAAGTAAGGCAAAGCAGACCAATCGCAGACGCTGGCACCACCCTCTTCATCCACTTATCTATTTTCAGTGCACTGGCTCGGCTCCATCAAAACCCTCTCCACTTGAGCGTACTCCTCGCCTTCTGGCAGCCAATTACAGACGAAAAACCGCTCAATGTAGGCAATGGCATTCATTCTGAAAGCAAAGAAAAGCAACCTCTATTAAACTAGGAGAACGTTTGATTGGGCTGTTCAGGCAACGCTGCGGGTCACCGCCCGTTGTTTTCGTTAGCGTTTACGCAAATTTGACGTCAGAAGACTGGAATAAAAGCATAGTGGAATAGTTTTACGTTATAGGACTCCAACAGGCCTCACCCTGCTTGCGCTGTTCTGTATCCCATTTTCGTTGCTTTCTATTGCTTTTGGCGTTGTTTTCTAAGCCAGGTAGTTTGCTTGAGCCTTGCCTCACTTCACTGAAGCTTCCCTCATTACCTCCTCGCCTCGTATAAGCGCCTCATAACTTTTGCCAACTGAATACATCATGTATGCCTTACTGTAGAAGGGAAGAAAAGGGGTTAACCGAGGGGCCCGATATTTATTAGTCATATCATAAGAAGCCAACAAACACTGACACTGAGGACCTTGTTCTCAGTGTCAGTGTTTGTTGGCTTCTTATGATGCTACTGTAGAAGGAGCACTCTGTAAAACTGGCGCCCTGGTACAAAACGGGTCAGAGCTATGGGATAGCTCCCAAATTCTTTCTTTTGTCAAAACTTATTGCCACGCAACCGCTCCATTAGAACTAGAGCGAAGAACTTTCCGAATCAGTCCATTACACAATAAGATTCAGCCAGTTACGCCGAATCACACAGTTAAGCGCACGTTTTCTCCAAGTTTGTGTCTGACTGCGCTTGGCTGTCCGTGCGCCCGAAGAGTACTACATACGCAGGTCGCACGTTTTATCTTGGGGGTAATCTGCGCCGGGTTCAAGCTTGCAATCCGAAATGGCTGGTCCCTTCGCGTGCGCTGTCTTCCCGCGCACCTTGTGTTATGTTTCCGCTGGTGCTTATATGGTGAAAAATATGCTTCCTTCTCAGAACGAGACGGGTTCTGGCGAAGTACCGATAAGCGACGTGCCCCTTGTTTGCTTTGTTGTTGGTGATCATGTTGTGTTTGTATCCGGGGTACATTACGACGTCCGCAGCCGCGGTAGAAGCCGCCGCTGGTGATTCTAATGCGCTTTTCTTCTTACTGTTAGAATTGGCAGAAATAAAGCGAAAGTATGAATTGAAGGCTATGCACATCGCACCAACTATGACGCAGTAAGTTTTTAGCCAAAATAAAATTTTAAGTGGAAAGGTAGAGGCCACTCAAAGAAACCTCAAATTATGTGGATAACAGAACTCTGGTAATCACATTAAGGGGGAGGGTGAGGGGAGGAGGCTTCGGCATCACCGGGAGGGAAGCCTTGCCCTCCCCCTCCTCCCGCAGAAAACTTCAGTGGGGGCTCGGATCTCGGAGACCCCCCCCCCCCCACCCTAGTCGGCGCCTATGAGAGAAGGTGCTCATAGGACATGGAAAGAACGACTGTGAACTCTTAATTATTTAGCTGTGCAGTCTCATACTAAGTAATATTAGCATGAAAATTTGTCTAGCAACTCACGCTGAACCCTAGCTCCGTTCACGTAGCAGCAAGGGCTGCGACCATTATTTTGTGAGTTGCTTAGCGACGTCACCTTTATACTTACAGATAAAAAAGTGGTACAAGAAAACGCTCTCGTCTTTGTGTCTGAGCACTGTATATTTATAACATGCGCAGCGACACTACCACCTGCGTTGCCAACAATGGATCGATTTGAAGCAGTCATCAGCGAACCACAAGGTAGCGTAAGAACGTTTGATTTCCCTATTTTACGGACGTTCTGTTCAAACGCATGTCATTACAATTGCACCATACTAAGAATAGTGTTTATCATACTGAACGAAACTGTCGATTTACCAGAGGTCTTTTACTTTGCTAATATGTTGTGCAATTGTGGTCAAAACGCAATCCGAAGGTTGACATCTCCTTTGGCTGATTTCGGAGAGAAGGGAGTTGACAGCGAAAAATGCAGGGGAACGAATTCAGCGACATTGTTTTTGCAACATATGCGTACAGTCGAGTGTCATCATGTTTCCGTCTCCTGCAATCATTGAAATCAAACAGAGCTCAGCTTCGCCATTTATTTTACCGAAAATCTTTTAAGCGTAATATCAGACACCTGTGTTACGAGGCAAACACCACTCTGTGAAACACTTTTGCTTTCAGAGCCACCCCGCTTCGCGCTAAGTAGCCAGCCGGCTGTTCCTGTCGTTTTTTCCGGATCGGCAGATGGTAAGAGTGCAAATTTTTTGTTGCCTTCGTCACACACTTGGCCCTTTGATGAACTTTACCCACTGCATGTTGGGGCAGAAAGAAGACCGTTTCTATTTGAGAATCATCCTATTTTATTGAGGACGTCGTTAGACAGAATACCCAGGTTCCCTGCAGCGCGATTCTGACAGCTTGTGAGAGTCATGTTTTTGCGTAGTCCCTCTGACGTAGACGACAGATCTATCCCTTCCAGTTAGGCTGGGTGGCAGGAGCGGCGCACGGTACGACACGCTCTTTGCCCAAGTTTATTTATGGCGCTGAATGCTTATTTATAATTGGTTGTTTGTCTATAGGGAATTTCTAAAGTCGAATGTATCAGTGTAACCTACCTTAGTACCTCTCTTCAATGTCATTTCGATATCACATGGCAACCATCGCGCAGAGCCACCGGCTGAGTGCGAGACACCCAGTGGCCAGCAGGGCGCCTGCCTGCCGCTGGAAAGCTGCATGCCATTGCGCGAACAAGTGCGCCGCAAGGAGTTCCCACCGCTGTGCGACCTGCGAGGCACCACGCCGTACGCCTGCTGCCCTGCGAGGCTCTTCCGCCAAGGCTCGCAGCACATCGATGCCGTAGAGACGACTCCTGCGCCACCTGACGACGACATGTCGAGTGCGGCCGTCAACAGCGCCATTCGCATGACGCAGATCATGCTCGAGAACAACCGGTGTACGTTTCATGTGTCCATTCTCGAAGCACGCACGTTTCAGGCACTCATTGCTGAGGCAGGAAACGTTTGTGCTCGTCTCAGAAGCACATTGAGACAATATCCTCAAAAGCGCTTAACGCGGAGTTTTCGTAACATTGGTGGACTGAGGTGATTAACTTTCGTAAAACGAGGAATGTCGCTGAAGCCAACGTTTCGACAAGAAGACTTGTCTTCTTCAGGGCAACAACCTGTTTCACTTGCAGCCACTCACAAGTAAAGCAACTTGTGAGTGGCTGCAAGTGAAACAGGTTGTTGCCCTGAAGAAGACAAGTCTTCTTGTCGAAACGTTGGCTTCAGCGACATTCCTCGTTCTACCAGCGTTAATCACTTCAAGCCTCCATCTTTCTGTGAACCTCTTTATTCTTCGGTCGGTTGTGTTTCACGTAGGGTGGATGAAGCAATGCTGACTTGGACTCTTGCTCTCCTGGTAGGGTACCTAGACCAGTAGTGGCCAAACACATATGTTAAAGCCGGAGTGACGAAGCTTTTTCGTTCGTAAGTGTTATATGCCATTGACCGCAGCTGACTTCCTTCACATGCCCAGCATCAGGATTGGTTGAGATGTGCTGTTGCGGACATTCATAGCGTAAGAGCTTTTCTGTGAATACGGGCCCTTGACTTGCATTGACGTAACTTTGTTAAGTTCCAATCGCAACTTACCATCGTCGAGGCGGCCGCTTCATCATCACGCCGATCACTACCATGAATACCAGACGCCCAAACATTCATCAATGACGAATTATCCTGCGAAGGAGATTTGTGAACACGGTCCCAAAAGGCCTAGTTTCCGAAAAAAGCCATTTAGAAGGCCCGTGAAGGAGCGGTATTTCTTGTTAGGAAAAAAAAAACGACGACTCATTGCAGGTGTGAAACGAGAAAATAACCATCTAACAAGTTATTGGTCAATTGGTCCCCACTTAATGACTTTGTAGCCGATCACTAGCATCACGTCAACTCACCAGAGAGCGGCATGCATGTGGCTCGCAAGCAGCGTTTCCGCCACGATGATCTAGGTCCTAATTTTGGTAGTTCCATCGAATACGCGCATTTCTAACGTAAATATGTGTCACATTTTATCTCTCGTGCTTGAGCACCGTCCGGTCAAATTGTCAAGGTCCACTTGGCCTACCACGATGACAGAGACCCAAAGCTGTGTGGTTCAGTGAGTTCTATGAGAAGTACGTGTGATAGTCCACCCACGGGCGTGAGTGTGGCTTCAAGTGAAGAGCGCGTCATTCATCTCGACACGCGATTGCCAGTGTATACATAGGCACACCGTAGCCCTTTGCGAATGTATCTCATAGTCTATAAGTTGATGATAGTATGCATGTCACGTTGTTTTGTTGTACGAGCTGCTCCGTTTCCGCTCCAGTATAGTGCGTTGTTGCTGTTGCTAAATGCGAGATTTCGACTTTCGTTAAACGTGGCAAGCTTTCCTTGTGTGACGCGCAACGGTCGGGCGCCATCCACTGACGCATTATGTACTGAAGAAGCGAACTCGGGACCGAATTCACAAAATTTTGTAAATGTGTTGGGCCATTGACAGGCTGCCTTCTCTTATATGTCAAGTAGCAAGATTGGCTGCAATGATATGCGCTTAGAGGCAATTCTAGCGCAGGAAATTTTTTGTGAATACGGACCCTGGCCACGTATTTACGAGAAACAACTTCTTATGCTAGAACCATTCCGAAGAGCAAAGTTCCGCCATTTGCGACGTCGGGCATATTATTTGCGAAAGCGGCCAGCCAATTGCCAAGAGCACTTACGAACGAAAAGCTTTGTAAATTTTCTGCTTGTATTTTGCCCCCTCGAAAACTAGCCTACATATGCGTCTGTTGAGGCCTGTTTTTTTGTTCAATGAAGTTTATTTTAAACTGGCGAAGAGAAACACACTCTGCGCAAAAGTCATAAGGTTAATGCGTTATGTGTAATTAACAATGCAATGGGCAATCCTTCGTTGCGGGCACAACTTCCTGGTTTACTGAATGTTCGTTGCCTGGTTCCTTTTATGAAACGTTTTTTCACTGTGTGTACCCTCGTCAAATTTTCCATTCATCTGCACATGTACAGATTGTGGCAAGACACCCGCGCAACAGTCTATGCGACCAGGGAGCTACACTCCCACCGTGCTTGGAGGCCGCTCTGTATACCTCGGAAAGTACGCTTTTGCTGTAAGTAGCCGGTGTTTGATTTAACACTAATATTCGTTACTGTCCTTCCACCAACTTATTAAACCCTCATAAAGTGTAATAAGGGAACGTAAGAGGTAAGAAATAACAGGCAGATGCAATGCACTTGTTGTAATCTAAGTAAAGCGAAGCGTTAATCGTTGAAACATTTCAATTAAACGCTACGCAGAGACACATGGTGTGAAGAAGAAGAAAAATAAACTTTATTGAAAATAACCGTCAGGCAGTTTTGGTTGGGGTGGACCCAGGTGGCTGCTCGAAGCCCTTGGACTCGGGCGCCATCTTCGGCTTGCCGGACGGCCTAGAGCTGGTCTTCCAGCACCTAACTTTTGAGGACCGCCTCCCAGCGGTGCCGACACCAACGGGGAAGGTCCCCGGCGGCCCCCGCAGCTGGGGGGGGGGCGTCGGGAAAGAGCGAGCTCGAGGCTTCCTGTATTCTGATAACGTCTGCCGTTATGAACGCGTCGCGAACGACGTCGGTTTTGGTACCGCTGTTGCCGGCACACTCCCAGAGCATATGTCGCAGCGTTGCTCTGTGTCCGCACGCTTTACACACTTCAGTCGGGTATATACGCCTGGGTAACAGCGGTGTAAGGCGCTTACTGCAAACGCGGGCTTACCCCATCCCGACACATGATGAGTGAAATTTTACTTCAAACTGCGCACAAGGAACGTACCGTTCACGTTCTTCTGCCATTCCATATGTTTTATGCTATTTTACTTCGGGGACAAGCGCACGGAACTGCTCGTGCTCTAAACCGCGTTTCGCAGAGCACATAATGCATTCGTGCCCGGCAAGAGGTTTCTCCTTGGCGCTGAAAATGCGCTTCGCTTCCATGTCACGTACGCAAATGCCACACACTCCCACAATGCGAGTTTTTGTATACTAAGTCTTACACAAGCCCTCTTCAGACCGCGCCATCGCGGCGACCCCCACCGCGCGGCCAACGTTAGCCACACAACCTCAGATTACACAGTCTCTAATCTAATCAGCTTCCATTACAGCATATTTCGAATTGGCCCAGTTTACGAATACATTGCCTCTCGAATGGACCCAGCTTTTCCATGAAAACTCTATAAATACTAATATATTAGACCATTGCGCTTTAAAAAGCACGTGAAACTCCGATTTCTCAACCTCTAATATTTGTGAGGTGTACACCGTGTATAGTGTGTAGGTCGAAAAAAAAGAACAGCAATAAAGGCTAGGTAATTCTAAAAAAAATGTTCTAGTAGTTACTTGATAAACTCCTAGTGATCAGTTACTGCACACATAGTAAGCCCTCCATTTTGGTTTTATTCAGTAGTGTTCTGAATTCTGAATAAATGCCAACTATGCAATTACGTGCGAGAAAAAAAAAACGTGTTCCCAAGAAAACATTTTCTTTTATATCGAGGAGGGCTACCTTACGGCTTCTTATTGTCTTACATCGCATACAGTACATCTCATAATTATTGCTTTGCTTAAATTCTGAAATGAAAAAAAAAACATTTGGCACACGCAGTGAGATTTCGGCGGCGAAGCTTTGTAATATCTCTTATCCAAGCAACCAAAGTCTCTTTCAAACATCCCGACCGCTTACGACAACTATGAGAAGCACAGTAAGACTGTCCATCCTTATTGAAACGTTCCGTACATTTCCGTGTAACTTTGACGAAATATATACGTATTACGTATAAATTCCGCGGCACTTCCATATTGGTCGTACGGAAAACACGTGGAAGTATAAGAATGCATATGCGACGGTTCAAGAGGGCTGACCAGCCTGGGTAGTAAAATTGTATAATTGTGCTTCACAGGGAGAAGCTCTGTATATGGAGTCATATGAGTAAAATAAACATTTCTCTCTATCAGACATCACCTGGTTGCTTTGACTAGCTCTGACAAAAACAACGACCCTGTTAGGTCCAATGCCTGTCTCGCTTCTACAGCGGGGTAAAAAATGAATTGGAATCATCCGAGGGTAACTCTTGCTTATGCCATCGAATGGGTCCCGCCTCCATAAAAGAAAAAAAACACAGCATTTGCACGCGTTCCTTTTCAGGTGGCCATATTTCGAGATGAAGTGAAAATTCTGAACTACTGGTGCGGCGGCACGCTGATAACTTCCCGGGTCGTCCTCTCTGCTGCCCATTGCTTCGTATATTCACTGTGAGTATGCGGCAGTGAGCATTCAAACTGGTGAATTTTTAAATGTCCAGCACTTATACAATGGCTAGTCTTTGAACTTCCGCTTTTTGTTCAGATCTGGTCTGGAGGAAACACAAGAGGTGAGCATCCGTGCCTCACAGAGTTCTAAATATAAGTGCTCGCTGTGTACGTATCTGAAACAACGTTATGTTTAGAATTGCATTGTTCCAAAGGCAATGCGCATCACAAGGTCAAGCGGCGCCTTGCGCGCACCAAACCCTCAAATCCAGCCCACATTAACGATTTACTTACTGATCAACAACAACAACAACAACAACAACAACAACAACAACAACAACAACAACAACAACAACAACAACAACAACAACAACAAACCTTCACAGTACGGTTAATAATGTGTAACGCATCTCGGAGTTACTCTGCTAAGATACGAATACTACGGGAATATTGTGAACAGTGAATAACAGTGGATGGGGATAGCGCAAAGAGACACACTCTTAGTGACTGATAATTCGTATATCAGGCTGCATTTTGTATTTTGGTATTAGATGCGTCTCCAAGTCGCGTTAGAGTGTCAAATGCCTCTCTTGTTGCTGGCGCTGCCCAAATTTCCAGTAAACGCGGTGTTGTGTCACTAATCACAATTTTCTTTGAAACGATTTTTTGATTACGGACCGTGCTACCCAAACATTTTTAAGGATACATGAACCTCAACTGATATGGTTCTCTTGAATTCTTCTTTCTCAGTCGGCTACATTGTTTCCTTCTTTTTTATTTCGCGTGGAGTGTCTTGGTTTTGAAATCCCGCAAGTGATTTGCGCATGCGATTCCTGGTCATATAAATATGCACGTTTGTGGTGTCATCGAAGTAAGAACTGGTACACTGTGAATAGCAGTTATATTGCGATAACGTCATACTATCAATGTATAATTAATATACCCTATATGCGGTATATAACAATTGGTAACTGTATATCGTATGTGGCTGCTCAGAGCGACGCGCATCTCCATATTTTTTTAAAAACTCCATTGTGTTGCACTTTGAGAGCTAATATGTGGTATTATAAACAGCACTCCACATATAAACAACACTGTCCGCGCCATTCGCTGGGGACACGCTAAATTTGGAGGCGCCTCCGTATACCTGCGAGCTGGCTGTCTTGCTCAATGAATGCCACACTGTCGCAGGGGCGACACCAAGTACATCGCACGAGTGGGCGGCGTCAACATATCGGACGTGAGCAACACCACGTTCGTGCAGAGAAACGTGGCGTCGGTGCACCTGCACCCGGAGTACAACGACCGGCACCACTACAACGACGTCGCCCTGCTGCTGCTCGATTTGCCCGCGCGACAGCGAGGCGTGCCTCAGCCGTTCGCTTGCTTGCCGGACGCCGACTCGGCCGCGACAGTGCACGGAATAGCCACCGTGCTGGGCTGGGGACACAACGACTTCGGTGAGTTCGCGAGGGCGTATATACAGTAGTGAGCAGCGTGGGAGGGAACACGGAAGTCTGTTTTCGAGCAGCCGTTACTGTACCTGTACGCGTATTCGAACCTGACGCACGAACGTGTAGCTTCCCTCCCCCATTGAACGCCTCGGACCAAATTCACAAACTTTTCATTAGCGAGAACAGTTTGGCCTTGGCTGGCTGCGCCTTCGATGTTCAGCATATATGTATTGGCTGCCATTTCCTCTTACGGACATGCGGCGTTCTGCAAATTCCCCTGCCTGAAAGCGACCACCAGCGTCCGTATTCACAAAAAAATCTCTTATGCTAGAGTTGTTTGTAAAAACAAATCCAGCTAATTTTGATGCTGAACGTGTTATTAGTAAAAGCGGCCTGCAAATGGCAAATATAACTTACGAATTTGCGCTTTGCAGTTTTACTCCATATTATGTTACTAGCTACCACGGCTCGGATAATGAGCAGTTTGGACAATAACAATTCTCTCTTATACGAATAATTATAGCGTAAAAACGTATTGTGAACAGGGGCCTCGTCTCTATGGAACATGTTCATATTCGGCGTACATGCATGGTGCGATGCGCTGCACCCTCTCAAATGCATATTTGAGTGTCCCTTCTTCAGCGAAGCTGTTATTGCGACTAGAAGCGCGTGATAGCAGTGCAAGCTCGAAAGGTCGGGACGTGGTGGGAAGGAGGTGGAAGAAATGCAACAGTAACAAGTTATTTGCAGGGTATGGTCACCTGCAATCGCACACCATTTAAATAGTTGCACTTAAAAAGGCATTATGCGCAAAAAGACGTGAATGTAGGATGCGCAAACGGATTTCGTAAACGATACTTTAATACCGTCTTTTAGAAGAGGGAACACTTCCAAGGACGTCACCAAAGAAGCATTAGCGGCACGTCAAGAGACTCGCACCATAATTGGCGGCATTGAGGAAAGACGAAATTTTCCCTATGGTCGCCGAACCAAAGAACGAAGAAGGTCCCGTCGTAGACAGAGAGAAATATAAAACTTTGCATTCGTAACTCCTTTCAAAGTCACTTAATTCTTCACAAAAGCACTCTGACGACATCGTCCACGGCACTACCGTCGCGTGTCCCGGAAGCCAAGCGGCAAAGGGGTGGATGCTTGGCCTTGCGAAAAGCATCGCTCGGTCTAGCAAACCACGTTTACTTGATAGTAACACGCCCCGAATTGCACAGCACAAGATTTTCGCGGGCAGAAATAGAAAGTGCAATGTCCTCCATTTGAACCCGCCCCCAATATTCATAGTTGAAGAAATTGAAACTCCTTTGAATGTTTAGTTTTTAAGGTAAGGGTGGGAGTAATGGCGATTTGCTCCCACTAAAGCAAAAAAAAAAAAAAAACAACAAGAAAACTATTGTTTGTGGGCTACAGTGGATTGGGCATATGTTCGCTGTCATGGACCTTTTTTTTGTCCCTATCAAATCTATCTATCTATCTATCTATCTATCTATCTATCTATCTATCTATCTATCTATCTATCTATCTATCTATCTATCTATCTATCTATCTATCTATCTATCTATCTATCTATCTATCTATCTATCTATATATATATATATATATATATATATATATATATATATATATATATATATATATACCGGAACGTCAGTGCCATATACTGTGCCTATTCAACGTACGTCGTACTCTCTTTCTTCATTTTACTACCGGGGCCAGCGGGATTGCCTCAAGGCACATATATATATATATATATATATATATATATATATATATATATATATATATATATATATATATATATGGGGGGTACAGACTCTCCATAGGAGCTATATTAACGCGAGCAGTGACCGGGAAAATATTTTAAACCGACGGTACTTCAGTTGACGCCTGCAGAAATCACCGTTACAACGACAGTGATTTACTTACTCAGGTGGCACCCTACAGACTGTCCTCCAAGAAGCGCAGGTTCCCCTTGTGGACAACGCCGCATGCGACCGCGCGTACCACTCTTTGGATAGCTACGACCGCAAGTTTCCGCACGGCGTCAACGAGCACTTTGTCTGCGCCGGAAACATTACGGACGGTGGCGTAGACGCCTGCCAGGTGAGGCGACGTGCACGTTTTTGGATTGCGCTTTTTTTCAAACGACGCGAAATATTTGTTCGTAAGAACTGCCACGATTAGCGATGTACATTATTTGGACCCTAATCAGAAGCGCTACATAAGTTTTGCCCGCTGGATTCCTTCTAAATTCTGACCATATTTTCTGGACAAGAAGCAAATGCGTGGGAATCAGCACACTCGAAACTTCTCGACAGCTTCCATCACATTCTCAAAACAAAGATGCTATCGGTCTTTCGGAGTAAGTAGAACTGCAAGCAGCGGTGAATACACGTACCGCGAAACACGAAATGCTTGATGTTTAAGGTATTCACATCCACTGCAAATGTGTGATCACTTGCACCTCTTCAATTGAGACATTGGTAAATGTTTAGCGTCCCATAGAACTACATAAATACGCCGAGGGACGCCGACGAACCGGCTGTGGAAGAAGACGACGACGAACGCGCAAGCAGTGGCACGAGCGCATTCAACATTTCAGCGCAACGCCGAAGCCACTAAGCAACCACGGCTGGTGCCTAATAGGTGCGCCCTAAAAGATGATCTTTGACATATAAACCAACACCGTTACACTTCTTATGCAAACTCCTTACTGTTAGCGCCACAGCTGTCCTTCGTACTTGCGTGTTCAAGTGAATGTCCAACTGATAAAAATGAGAATGCCATATATTCTAGCTGACAATGAATAAAGGTTTTATTTCTGATATAGGCGCCTATGCAATTGTGCCCGTAGCTCATTCGAAGTCATATATGCTAAACCCTAATTGTACAGTGCCCGCGAGACAAAAGGGGCTGCTGTTGGGAGGCCGCGTTTAGTGCATGAAGCTTTCATTGTGACGTCTCAACGTATTCACTCTGTAGACTAAAGGCATTGCGGCACGCGTGTGTTAATGAGATTAGCATTGTTAGCCTACTTCCCCCGCTACAGGCAGCAAACAGGAAAGCCGTCAGTTATACGGTTTGTCGCTACGTTTCTTCAGTGCTAATCGAATTACCATCGATGCTCATTTCATGAGAAGCCAACAAACACTGACACCAAGGACAACATAGGGGAAATTACTTGTGCTTAATAAATGAAATGATGTAACGACAAATAAATGTAAATTAAAGTGGTTGAAAAAACAACTTGCCGCAGGTGGGAACAACACCGTTACACAAGAACGGTGGGAGAACCATCTCACAATCAGAACCATCTCACCATCTCAAGCAGAACCATCTCACAATGACCAACGAAACATTGTGAGATGTGTTCTGCTGAATCTTTTCTAATTGGTAAACGATTAACTGACATCCGACAGATGCTACGATGCGCGTGACGTCATGGGTAGCTGGTTTTGCAGTCTCCTGGCAGTTGGTTTTTGCACGCTGTCTGTCTTACCACAGTTCTCTTCACGGTGAAGCTGATAGCAGTTCCAGACATGTATCCTACCTATCTAACTGATCTCTCGGTGCTTTTGAATGCCACTTTTCTTTCCCATTCCGCAACCTATCTTAATTGTGCTGTGAGTTATCTTCTGTTGGCAGTTATCTATTCACCGTTGCTTTAGTTGTCGATTCCTGCTAATAAACCTTGTAATGGGAGGCAGTAAGTGAAAATAAATAAATAAATAAATAAATAAATAAATAAATAAATAAATAAATAAATAAATAAATATTGCTCGCAGCAAGACTCTGGGGGCCCGCTGGTCGTGAACGTGGATCGTGACGGCGGAACCTACTACGAACTCGTCGGCGTCGTGTCCTTCGGTGTCGGCTGCGGCTCGGCAGCCTTCCCAGGGGTGTATGCCAGCGTGTCGCATTTCATGCCCTGGATTCTCAATGCGACGGCCAACATCGTTCCCGAGGAAGCGTACGACCGCACCAATTTCATCTGAGCGCTATACAATGGCGTCTCATCATCTGAAAGACATTGCTCAAGCAGGATCTTGTTTTTGGCAAGTTGGCCATCCGTGTCGAAGGGCAACACGTAGCGCGAGATAGTGAGGACAGCAGCATATGTAGTGTACCTTCCGTGAAATACGAAATAGAGTCGTAGGACGTAGAGTAACAGAATAATGGAACTACCAATTAGAGATGGCAGTTGGTAGTCGAGGCCAGCTCTTACTCAATGTTCAAGTCCTCGTCGTTTTACGCCACTTATTGCCATTCGACGTAAAAGACATTTATCCTGCGCCTGATGGCACAGAACGCGCCTGCAGGTGTCACAGGCAGGTTTTGCTGGTTGAGCGAATTCAAGGCTGTAGCGTTTGTCGGTTTCACCTGATGCACTGGAACTATTGAGGAACCAAACTGAGCTGCCGCTCCACCCGGTGTGACCCAAGTGCCCAGGCCTGGCTTCACCTATCACTGGCGCGCGTTGAACGGTTTACGCCTTCGTACCACGGGGCATGAAATATGTTTTGTTGCGAGTTCATACGAGCAAGTTCACTTCTCTTTTCGTTCTGTTTGTGTCTAGTGCTTCCGTTTTCAAGATGAAATACGAACTAACGTGCCAATGTATACCCTGCTTTAGGCTGAGGTGCTAGCTGTCACTGTATACAGCATAAAACAGAACCAAGTGATGAAATAGGCACGTGTTACATTTTGCACGCACGTGTGTTCAAGGAACGTTCTCTTTAGCTCATCCTTCCAGTCCGTCATACTCTGTGCAGGGTAACCTACCGGACGCTGTTAATGCTAACCACCCCTACACAATTCTCTACATGTTATTCTCTCTGATTTGCCGCTACCGTGGCAATTAAATTATTATGTTGACGATTCCAATGATGATTCCAGTAGCAAAAAGGCGTCGTTTTATTAGCGCCACCAGGGGAGGTTTTTTTTGTCTTTGCGTATTAAAATATTTTAGCGATAAGTTCCTACGCCACCTTACGAGCCCTGTTCTGCCTGCTGTAACGGCCTCGATTTGTTCGCATTGATTGTGACGGATCGCACAGTTTCATAGGTAGTGTTGTTCAGTCTGTGCTGTAAAAAAGTTAATAGAATGCAGCAAACGAAAAACACTACAAATAGTACACACAAAGCAGGCTGCGCGAGGAAGCTTGCGAGCATAAACGTATGTCATGAAGGAAGTGAACATTAGTGCTCCTTTCACCCAAGTTCTTTCTACTTCCGAGCTGGTAAAATTTTCAAGCCACATTTCTGGCTTTTAGTGCCGGTCCGTTTCCATGTATTA
Organism: Dermacentor albipictus; assembly: GCF_038994185.2. Classification (NCBI taxonomy): domain Eukaryota; kingdom Metazoa; phylum Arthropoda; class Arachnida; order Ixodida; family Ixodidae; genus Dermacentor; species Dermacentor albipictus. The sequence continues at coordinate 47,062,643 of NC_091823.1, read as the reverse complement.
TCATGCAAACAAATAAATAAATACTTTAATTTACTCTTTCCCATACTAAGCCCACGTAAAACCTCATTTCTTTAGCCATGTTTGCTCCTATTGGTATGTGGCTATTGTTGGGACCTGAACTCATGACCTTGTGCTCTTGTTCAGAATTGTAATGTTTGTAGAAACAGTACGCATTCTCAGGTTGTAAACGTGTTGAGTGATGTTAGTGTACACTCGGAAAACACACGCACATGGACACATCAAGAGCGTTCTGCCGATCACCGCCCTCTCTACGCATCTTCACTATTGCTTGATTTGATGCGTCATTGCACGTCAACTTCCTTTAGAAACTCGCAGTATTCCTTACGACTGTCCAATATGTCGTCATCCTTTTTCCTTGCGCGGCCTATGCGGAAAGTAAACCGGCCTAAGATGAGCCCATTGATGTCAGGGATACTCCTGCGGATAGAAAGACGAGTCACTGTTATAGTGCTTGCAAACGCACATGAACGGAATTATTACACACGCACATGAAAATAGGCGTTAATCCGGATGATACCACACATTTGTTAGTACATTGTTTTGTCATCGTTACTGTCGTTCCGTTTCAGTGCCGTTTTCCTGTTTTAGTATAGAACTGTGTCGCGATGTCTTTCACATACATGGCGTGAATGCTCCTCAAGTTCCCTTTTGATTTGTTTGTCTTGCAGACCGAGTTTTGAGTCTTGCATATGTCCACGTGCTAGCAAGGCTTATTCTTCACCTGGGAGCCAAATTCACAAAACGTTTCGTCAGTAAGAGCTGTTTGTCGGTGGTAGGGCGCCTTCGCAAATAATATGTCAAACTGGTTGCATGAATTTGCTTTTAAGTAATGCTTTAGCGTGGCAACTTTTTTGAGTACGGGTAATGAACTTTTATTTTTACAACATAAGCCTGATATGCGAAAAAATTAAGAAATTCACGAAAATTCTCCAGCCGGAAATAGAACGCGGTCTAATTCCGAGTCAATTGAAAATCATATAGTAGTATTCTGATTTTGCTTTATGACTCCTTTATAAATGTTTACGTTATATACCATGTCTCTCGTCCTCTGGTAAATTACAGTTGTATTTGTTTACCCTGCAATGTTCTGCAGGATATTTGCTGAGGTGCTTGCAAAAAGCAGGAACGCAGGTTTGCTGCAAAATGGCACCTTGTCGTATTTTGTCGCATATCTCTTGTACTTATATACTTTTTACAGCACCATACCCATGGACGCCGCCATATTTGGTCACATGACAGTGCCCGTCATCGAGCATCTTTAGATCAGCGTTTGTTCGGATGGCCATGGCGGCTGCAGGCACCGCTCAGATAGCCGCTTTTAACGCGACAGCGTTAAGGAGCCCGTGTCGCAGGAAATCCGGCGTCGGACGTCGTTTCGGCAAAAACATTTTCGAACCCCGCATACCCAGGTCTTCCACGTGACGCGAAGAAATGACTGAACTAATTGAATTTCTCAAGGTAAAATAAGTAGAACAATCGTAAACTATACGACTTACGCACAACCTACAGACATGATAGCTGTCCGATTGTAATTTGAATATACGAGAAAACATAATTCGGTCACGCGAAAACTCAAAACAAACCCTTTTCCAGTCTTTCTACAATGCGTAGACAGGAGACGGCGGCCGCCATTTGCGCACGCCGGCGCGTAAAAATCTCGGAGTCCAAGGACGGCGTGCCTCTTCCTTGAAACACTTCCAGATGGCGCTCGCCTCCACCGCATCGCGGCCAATACAAGAGGCCGCGTTTCTACCAGAAAGCCCGCCTTCGTGCATAGCGTTCGCCACGAGCGTTTCCCGGTAAACCTTGAGGTTACATGCGCTGCAGCTGCCGTGAAGCGTGAGAAGCAGTCAGGGATCTTTGAATGCTACGCGTTCCACTCTTTAAGCGAAGCTTAAGCGTCCTCCAAATTTTTTCCGCCGCTGTGGTGCGCAGTCAGCTGGTAGAGCTTTGGTTAAAGCTGCAGAGTGTTATGCGTTCCGTCTGCATTGCTATCTCATTGCGTGCAAGCTTACTGGTAGAAGAAGACGAATGTAGCAGCGTGATGTTTGCTTTTACCCTTTTCATCCGAATTTACAGCGTTAGGTTTGTAAGTCTTACGGCAGTGTGAATGTTGTCGTTAACATTACATGCGCAACAGATTTGTTTGTGAACATAGGTAATTGTGCGCGGGTAGAAAATGCCTGTTTGCGACCTGCTCAGACCACGGCGGTTGGTTCCAACAGCGTCATTATGATTGCTAGCGCTGGTCAAATAACCCAATTTCATAAAGATTTTCTGAATATTTACAGCGCAGATGAAAATGCAGTCGCGTACGCGTAGATAAAGGAATTGTTGCAGTTTCGCCCGAAAGGCGAAGCATCGATTGCGACGGCAATTTAGCAGACAGCCACACCAAGTAACGATAATACTTTAATAGGTCGTTTCGACTTGCAAACAGTCGTTTGCTAACTAAATTAACAAGCATGGTGTCAGCGCGCACAGCAAACATGAACACATCATACTCGCTGACCGCGGACATTCGCTGTCAAAACGCTGGCATTAGGAAACGCGGCAGCAGCAGCGAGCGAAGTGACCTTCGTGCTGTCCTTCGCTTCAACGGAAACTGAGCGCCGAGAACACACAGTACGCACGGAGCAACATACGAGCCGCCGATGCACCTATACTCTGCCGACAACGCAGATACGGCCGCGCGACCGCGCGCAGCCGCCATATGCGCAGTTAAAGCCGGAGTAGAACGCCGCCCCCTCCACCCATGTGCCTGGCAACGTTGGGGGCCTCGCGCGCGACGGCAGTCGGGGCGCTTCCTTCCTGCGTTCCTCCCTTTCGCGCAGTCGAGAATGAGCCGCGATTGTTGGTTCCCATCGCACGCTTTCACTCGCACATACCGCGCAGGGCGCGCGGCGGCGGTGTTATCGCCCTCGGACTTTATACCGAACATCACGGCGACGGCGACGGCAGAAATGCGCCTGGATTGTCCACGTAATCGCCATCGCACAAGAATGGTGCAAGTGGTCGAGCGGTCGCTCGCCTGTTGTTGGATTCGTAGCGCGGCGAGAAAACTTGCGGTGCCCGCCTATTATAACACGTGTGACTTCGCTGCAGTAGAAAGACTTCCCCGTGCTTCAGTCAGTCGAGTACGTAGCGTTTACTTGCATGCTTATCGAAGTTAAGCGTTTCGGGATATTTCGTGTCAGGCGCGGTGCCATAACGCTGCGTTGTTGCTGAAGGCGCTCATTTTCGGCAACCGGATATTTTTAGCGCTGGCGGTTGAGCTTGTGCTCGCCTGTGGTAAGGGTTTCATGACGAATAGTCGTAAATATGGCCACTCATTGTGCAGCTGAGGAGGACAAAGCTCGCGCACAGTCTCATCTCGCTCCTTCAAGTCTTTGACGCAGTTTTTTTGCAGTTCACGGCAGAGCACGTGTTCCTTCTATTCTGGACATTTTAAATAAGTAATGCCGTGGTATTAGGCGATCCCCAACCTCTCGCTAAAACGTTACTACAGATACAGGTGGCGGCTGATGCCTGCTTGCTCTCAAGTAAGGCCTTCAATGGTGGCGCGTCTGCGGCGGCCCCTAGTGCGTGGTGCGCAGGCTACTCGCTGTCAAAGGTCCTTTTTTTGCGTTGTTGTTTTCAGTGACAAGATTACAGTAATATGAAGTGCTCGTCGTTAGCCGGCGCCTTTGCTGTCATTGTCTCTCGTGTGGATCAGCGTTGTATCGAACTAGTTTCTCTTGTGCAAGAACAGCATTGCCAGGCCCTAAGAACAGCACTCGAAAAAGTTCTCGTACACGCAATAGTAGTCCACGATGGGCCATCGTTACGACAATCGTCTCGTTATCAAGTATAGCGTTTTCATAATAGGTGGGAGCCGGAGCGCTGGCCAATGAGAAGCCCCTTTTACGTTAGAGAAGTTTTTTTTTAAATACGGGCTCGGGGGCTCAATTTGGCCGATTTTTTCGTTCGTAAGTACAGCTCGTCATTAACCAGTCGCCTTCAATAATAATTTGTCTAACATAACGATCGACTGGTATCTACTGTTCTAAAGAATCTAGAGTATAAAGACTTTCATAAATAAGAAGGATGATTCGCAATTCTTTCGTAAAAGCCTTCCGTGATCGACCATCATGTCAAAATTGGTGAATGATGTAATAGCAAGCACGGTGATTATACGTCGTAGCCTGCAGTGACGCCAGAAACTCTGGAACCAAATTTTATTGACAAAACAACAATATGAATGGGGTCTTTGTTACAGAAGGTGGCACGATCATCCACTCTTAAGAGAAATTAATCATCATTATTCAAGCACCGGTGCAGCGTAAATGTGAGAATGATTACCTGTAAATAGGCCTAGTATCAGCTACTTATTGCCGATCAGCTAGATGAAGCGTTGACGTTCTATCAGAATGAGCATTAATAAGATGCTCTTGTCAGGAGCAGATGACCCGGTATCATGTGGATCAGTATCAATGGGAACAGGCGATTTTCATTCAAGAGTGTAACACGCGTTTCTTTTCCCACCTACATCAAGAAAATTCAGAATAAACACCACCTTGCCCTCAGAGCTACACAGCAAGTTTCAGCAGTGCGATCTGGGGCTTCAGTGCTGCTTTGTTTGAGGGCCGAATGGGATCACCCTTTCACACATATGGTGGTGTGTCCTGTACACGCCCAATTTCTTCCACGCGGTGAGTGAATGCACGTGTGTATACACATTAGGGCCAAAGCAATATGTTCGTCAGGACGCACCCTGTCCTGGCGAAGCTCGTCCAAAGGTTGATGACTTGCTCACTAGCGGGCCGCATGCTGTCGTGCTCAAGCGGTCGTAGGAAGGGCTTTCCGAACAACAGCCGCAGCATGTCGCCCGCCTTGACCGCCGGACCAGTGGCCGTGGATGAGATGAGGTAGCGGAAGATGCGATTTTCGCCCTTCGAGTCCAGAATTTGACTGAATTCACGAACGGGGCACGCTACCAGCAAGTCCTCGAGCATCCGGTGTAACACCTCCGTCGCCTCCCAGCTGTACTCCTGCACTAGCCGAGTGCGGTGCCGCAAGACTCGTTTACGCTGTATTGGAAAGACAGTGAGCTGGCGAAATCGCTTAATCACGTACTATATATGCTCTGTCACACACTGCGCAGTATAGTGCAGCCAAAGGCTGCATGTCAGTAAACCAATAACAAGAGCCTGGCAGGAGCGCTCATCCATTGTGAGCTACTAGTCCTTCCGCGAAACTTGCGTTCAGTAGGCGTCGTGCGATCTAAATCGATTAGTGGAGGAGTCTTTGTTCCGTTCTTTTACCTGACTGGCTGACAGGATTCATTGCTTTCGCTTTATGCACTGAGTAGGTGAGACGGAATATAGGGCAGATCACGGACACGAGGACAGGACAGTATTAATTAGCGCTTACCGCGACAAGCTCGTTATACTATAAAGAGAAGGTAAAGCTCGATAAGTTTGCTACTGGTGCATGGTTAAAACTACCATCGTGACGAAAACGAAGACAACGCGTTGTGTCACTCGCCCTCGTCTTCGCCACGGTGTTAGCTATAAGCACTAACCTCATTACTTTTGAGGAACGGAAGAGGCCTCCTCTGCTGTTGCAACAAAGGTCGATGCCACTGCACGCATTGAGGCCCGATCATTGTCCATTGTATGAGGGTGGGACACATGTAGCAGCCATGCGTGCTTAAGAACTTACTGTCATGAGCACTATGAAAGGGATCACGCGAGCGTGTGGCGGATTGCCTCGTACGGTGTAGACCACGATGCGCTGTGCCCGAAATGGAAAATAGGCAAATATCAGCGCAGTTCTCACGGCTGCAGGTGTCCTCCAGTATCTTCACATTTGCTTCGATCAATTTCCCGCTTGGTAAAATTTCAGCTAACGTTTTCCGAACGCTCATGTTTATGTCCATACAGATGACAACCTCATTAGTGATGGAAGACCAATCCATCAACATCGAAGCATGCAAGATATTGGTGGACTGGCCTTACTTCGCCGAGCATGTAAACCGATACTGAAGCGACTGAAGCGTGATAGCGTAGTGCAGCGCGCTTCATCCTTTGCAGCCAACCAAAATATTTGCCTGCAATAGATGCCATAGATGCCGTAAACGGACAGGATAGCAGTGATCTCTCCCTTCACCTTTAATCTTGGCAGTTGTGCGTATTTATTGGTACGCAGAAGGAGGCTATCAAACGATACGTGTTTTCTCTAGTAAAGCTCACGGTATAATACAAGTTTCGAAAAGAAAAGTGAGGACATGGTATATTAAATTCTGTCACGCACTACATTTACAGCTGACCGACGACAATCACGAACAGGAATGACGACAACCGTAACGATAATAACGATGTTGACGGATCGACAAATATACGAAGACCACGACACGACGGCTACTTCTGGCCAAGGACAAATAATTGTGATAGACATGTAAATTCGTTTTATAAGCTTGTTTATTCGCAGTCGTGTGATCACTGCTTGCCCGACTTTAAAAGACAAGTTCCAAGAAAAAATGGTAAGAACATTTTGTTCGAGTAATTCTATTCGAGTGAAATATTGACGTTAGTATCAGTTCAGGTTTCGTGTAAGCAAAACCTATTCAAGTCCTGCGTCAGCCTTGCGTTTTCAAAGTGATAAGCGCCACATTTTAATTATATTTGCCACTAAACGGCCGCTTGTAATTTCACGCTGCCTTCATACGAACATATGTGCTGTGCATACGAACCAGCGACCTGTATTGGCAAAAAACGTTGTTA